>NC_056733.1:168352358-168412293 GCF_019279795.1 Protopterus annectens
GTGTGTGTGTGTGTGTGTGTGTGTGTTTGTAGGTGTGGGGGCAAGTATATGCAATGTTTAGCTGTTATATGAAAATCACCTCAAAGCCCTATTCCAGTACATCTAGGTTCTACAGAGTGTTGAGGGGTGATCTGTAACTGGCATACAAGGCATCCTTGGATCCCACTTTTGTAGACCATCTGCATACCTGGAGAACATAAGGCATCATGATTACCTGATATAGGGATATGAACTTTGCTTGTGACACAGATAGGACATCCTGGAGGGACAGGTTTGTGTTTCAGAAGCTATCCCTTCTCTGGGACAGGCTTCCAGTCCATTTGAAACAGAGTTCTTCTCCAACCCTAATTAAGCATAGCTTGGACCAGTGGATGGAGAATCTGAAATTCAATCCTGGTCTGGCACCTGTGTTTTTAATGGACAGAGGCAGTCTGTAAATGCTTGTCCACTGAACCCTTAACCTACATATACACTTAAAATAACCTTAGGGTACCAGAGTTTGCCAGATACATTTGGATTTTATATGTATGTTGTGTGTGTGTATATATATATATATATATATATATATATATATATATATATATATATATATATATATATATATATATATATATATATATATATATATATATATATATATATATATATATATTACACACACACACACACACACACACACACACACACACACACACACACACACACATGCCCTAACCCTAACTCACTTAACCCACCCCTAACCACCGTCACAATCGCACACTTACCTGACCCATGCCCTAACCCGAATGTCCGCACAATCACACATCAGTGTTGGTGTCCTGTATGTTTTTCGGTATTATGAGATTCAATATTATGAGTTTTCGGTATTTTGAGCTTTCAGGATTTTGAGTTCAGGATTTTGAGCTTTCAGGATTTTGAAGTGAACCCATATATATATATATATACATATATATATATATATATATATATATATATATATATATATATATAGTGAACACAATATTTTGGATTATTCAAATTAACGGCTGTGCTTACTGGAACTTTTTTATGCTGTATTGAGTTCTGAGTTCATGGTGCTGTTCTGTTTTGTTGGGACATGTTTAGTTGGACAAATTTAGTCACTTCTCTTCACGATCATCCCTATTATAGTTGGATTATTTCAAGCGACAACATTATTCAAACTGTGAGACATTTTATTGTTGTGTCAAGGTACTGTTTTAGCAGGATGTATCCTGGATTTTGCTTCCCTTTTGGGACTTTATGCTTAGATTTATATTTTTTGTTAACAATGTACAGTTTTATGATATCATAGATACAAGGGTATTTTTTTCTTTATTGTTTAAACACTGTAGTCTGATATTTTATTGTTATAAGTATTTTAAATTTGTAAACTGATATTGTGGAGTTACTTGTACAATACTACATAATTCTTTGCTAGTATTAAAAACACTGAAGTGTTTCTATTTGTTTTTTTTGTTAGTTTATGTTGGGCCTTACTTTCCCCACTAACTTTTCACGAATACAAATTTAGTACCTACCAGCATACCTTTACTCTTCCCACCACACTCAAACCATACCACCAATAGTATCCAACCACCACTCTTTCAAAAAAATGCATCTCAGACTAGGGATTCTTTGTTTTACACTCACATACCTAACCTACATCACAACCATTCATACTAACACAACATTAGAAAACACTGCATTCCATATAACACATACTTACACAAAATCAAACACACCCTCAGATTTCCCTATCACTGCCACATTATTTAAAGACAACTCAATACTACGCATATATAAGTTTCACATAACCACTTCTTACACTAGAAAAATATCACTTGGGTCGGAATATCACACACTATTAAATATATACTGTTTATCACAAAGAAACTACTCACTTCAGGAGACATACACCCAAACCCAGGACCACTTAACACTCTATCAACCAAACAAACCTCTGACCTATCAATACTTAATATCAACACTAAGGAGTATATCTAACAAACTTCCTGACCTACATGCATTTACAGCCCACTACTCCCCAGACATACTAACCATTACTGACACCTGGCTAAAACCAAACACCCAACATGAGGAAATCCTTCCACCAGGCTATAATATATTAAGACAGGATAGAGTAAGCAAGAAGGGAGGTGGAATTGCTATCCTGTACACTCAACATAAAACCCCCTACAAACCCCTTTACCTACAAGGAAACCATCCTACTAGGTGACCTAAATACTGACTGGTTAGCATGCAACTCTAACAACCCCACTGACCACATCAATCTCTTTGGTTTTTCCCAACTCATCCAAGAACCCACTAGAATAGATAAAAAAAAAAAAAAATTATACTAGACTGGACGCTAGTCAATTGCTCTAAACAAAGCTACCAGACAGGATGCCTACCAGACATTCTAAGTGACCATCTCCCCACAGTCCTCCTTTGTAAACATACCAACTTACCGAAGCCCATAGCTTTCAGACAAGTCAGAGATGACCGCAAACTAAATATACAGGATCATAACTCCATTCTAAAACAATGTAACTGGGAACCACTTAAAACCCTAAGTTTAGACCAGGCCGTTGACTACTTTAATAGCACTTTCATTAATGTCTTAAATGTAGTCGTACCCATTAGGAAAGTTAGAGTTAAGACAAACTACAAGAGCCCTACTGAAGTCTACAGACAAGGCTTGGAAAATGTGGAAAATAGAAAACACTAGCCTAGCCAAACAAAACTACCAAAAACTCAGAAATCAGGCCAAGACACAAACTAAATTGGATAAACAGAATTATTTCCTTGCTGCCCAAAATAATCACTCAAGACACACTCAGTTTTTGCATACTATCAATTCATTCTTAAAACCAGGTAAAACCACCACTCCAACTCCCACCTCCATCAACAATACTAAAGACATAGCCTCCCAATTTAATCAACACTTTACCGAATCTATCCTGACTTTATCCTCCGAACTATCCAAAAACAAACTTTCAGATATCTCCACAAAATATCCTGATAACATCCCCTCCTTTACTCTCTCTCATCTGTTCCTACCTCTACTATTAAAAAACTCCTCCTAAAACTGAAGCCTACCACCCTTGCTGCAGACAATCTTCCTGCTAACTTCCTCAAAATAGCTTCTGAGTCCATTTCTTACCCTGTACCCATCCTTGTCAATTGCTCCATACAGGAAGCCTACATCCCTCAACTATGGAAAGTTTCACATATTATTCCACTTTACAAAGGTGGCAATTCCTATTATTTATCTAATTATCGTCCAATTGCGATTCTATCCTGTCTATCTAAACTACTCAAAAAATGTATATACTCCCAAGTAATGAATTTCCTAAACTCACACAATCTTTTCTCCTCCACACAACATGGCTTTCGGCAACACCATAGCACAACTGCTCTTCTCTCTTTTACTAACCTGGTAAACCAACACAAAAACAACAACTTTGTATCTGCTATATTTTTAGACCTCTTCAAAACATCTGACATGATCTCACACTCCTTACTTCTAGACACCCTTGCCTCTGTAGCCTTTGCCCCTCCAACTACTGCCTGGTTTAAAACTTATCTGTCAGATAGGCAATAGTCTATCCAATGGCAAGGTTTACCATCTCCTCTACTCCCAACAACCACAGGTGTACCACAAGGCTCTATATTAGGTCCTCTTCTTTTCTCAATTTTTACTAACAATCTTCATACCTCCACCCACCATGATAGACTCATACAGTACGAAGACGATCAGACTCTTATCTGCTCTGCACCCTCACTTACCACGTTACAACAACTCACTCAGGATTCCTTTAGTTTAGTAGAAAGTTGGATTACTCAGATCCAACTTATCCTAAATCCCAAAAAGACTAAATTGGTTTGTTTCACCCCCAACAAATCTATTCCTACCTCTCTATCCTTCTCAATCACTTCTAAAAATGGTACTATCATCCCCCCCTCTGATCACACCAAACTCCTGGGTGTAGAAACTGACAAAAAACAACAGTTTGATGTCCACATTTCACAAACCATCAAAAAAGTCCATAAAAAATGGGAACACTATACAGACACAAAAACTTTCTCTCAAAAAAAGCGAGAATCTCCCTAGCCCAAACCCATCTATTGTCCAAATGTACGCGGCACCAATCTTTACACATATCAGAAAACATGATCATGCTAGACTCGTGACGTTACAACAAAACTGCCAAGTTCGCTAACATCACTGTCAGGCTCTAAAGAATCTACAATGGCTAGAATTTCCCCAACTACTCAATTACCATCAACTAATCATTGCCTACAATATTGTGAGACATCCCGATAGAACCATAGCACTGTCACCTACTCAAGCCCTACAAATCAAATCGTCCCCTTCGCTCCACTGACAAACCACTCTTTTGCATCTCTAAGGCTAACAACACTGCAGGAAAAGCACTATTCTCCCAAAACGTAGCTATATCCTGGAATAACCTTCCCCTGCTTTATCTTCTGCCTCCACTATTACGCTGTTCAAAAACTCACTTAAATTACACTTACTGAATTCCTGGCTATGTCCATGCATTACCTCATCATTACTGTTTCTACCACTCCTGATAGCTTCATATCCAATTATTCCCACTGTAAGTTTTTCTATAGTATCAGGAATTTTATTTTCTACTCAAGTTTCTAATAGTTATACTAGCTCATGCTAAACTTACACTAATTCATTTCTAAGTAGTCTCTGTCTGTCTCTATAGTCACTCAGAATGCTTATCTAGTGTCAATTTCTGTTTCTGTATCGAACGTTTTTAATCCAAGCATAGAGCTGCTGACAAAGGAACCCAATTTATTTCACTCATTTTGCCAAGTAAAATGAAAACACAATGGTGAAGGTACCTCTACTATCATAGCACCTATCATTCCATAGTCTACTGTATTGTATATGTACATTATTCCCACAGTCACGTCATGAATATTTTAGCTCAATCATGCCGTATAACACCACTTGCAATTAAGCATATTTGCCTCTGTCTATTCTGTTTCCTACAAAGGCAAACCATCTGCAAAAATCCATGTAATACTTCACTGTAAGACAAATTTGTTCTGCACCACCCGCATTTTTCCTGGTGCATTTATAATATTTTTCTGTTCAGCAGGTATACACAGTGTCTCTAATGTTCTTTTTCCTGCCATAAATTAATCTACAGAATGTGCATGTTCCCGATAAGACTCGCATGTTGCTATCTTATAATGTGCTACTGTACTTTCGCAGGCTTCTCCTGAAAACAGTTAAAACGTCTGTTTAGTCTTCAGAACATTAACACACAAAATCATACAAGTTAGTGTCATTAAAATCTAAACTTTTTAAAAACTGCACTCACTAAAATCTTGAGTTTTCTAAACAGAACATGTTCACTGAAACTTGTACTCATGAAAATGTAAGTGCTCTTTCAGCACTCTACCTCCATCTTGTGGTCCACCTCAAACATTGCCAACAGCAACAGCTGTCAATAAAAATAATGCCAAAGGTAAGGCAACATGCTCTGTTAGTGGTGTTACAGGAGCAAAGGATTACAAAATAAATAGAACTTTTCACAGGCTAAAAATGAATGCTACTAAAATAATACTACTTTTTTGGAGGGCTGGGGGCCGACTGCAATCAAGGCTGCCTAGGTTTGACTAGTGAACCTAGCATTTCAGAATCCGACTGGTGAGGGATATGAAGGGCAGTATTTTACTTGCTCACCTATCCCAAATGGTGAGCAAGGTTTTTAAGCAGGGAGACTTATAGTGACATCAGGGGCATACATCTCATGTTGACAAATACCAAGGGCACACACTGACAGACATTCTTAGGCTTAGCATCACTGTTATCTCAGGCCCTACGCTGGAGAAACGGGCAGGGCATATAAATAAAAACTTTCTGTGACTGCAGGTAAAATGCTGCAGTAAGACACCTCAATCACCTCTAAGACAAAAGCAGGCTTCTGGATTATGTCTTGGGGGGGGGGGTCAAAAGGGACTTCATGAGTCCAGGATGAAGAATGAAGTACAGTTGTGCACCTACCATAAATGTAGATGTTTGAGTGTATTCACTGTTGCAGTCATTACTGGCAAGCTACCCGCAGTCGGCCTGAATTCCAAAGTCCTGGTACGGCGTCGGTTGCTGTCGTGCGGCAGGGGTATAAAAAGATGCAGCCACCGCCATTTTCTTCAGTTTTTCTTGCCCCAGATGTCAGCTGCCCCCAAAAGGGTAGGCTAAAAATTCTGCTTATAAAAAGCATGCACTAACATAAACATTACCTTCATCTACAAGCAAATACACCACACATAGGTTGTATTGAATAGAGAAGTACAGATAAGTCCCAGCAATGAAAAGGGGGGTGGAGGGTAACCTGGACTGCAACAGTGAATACACACTTGAACATCTACATTTACGGTAGGTACACAACTGTACTATGTTCATCGTGTTTCACTGTTGCAGTCATTACACTTGGGTTGAATCCCAAAGCTGAGGTTGGGTGGCTGAGCCTAAATGGAATTAGGAGTGGCTATGAGGCCCTGCAGAACTGCAGTGGCAAAGCCTGCTCTGGATTTAGAGTAAAGAGGTAAGTGGTAGTGCTTTGTAAAAGTGTGCACTGAAGTCCAAGTTGCAGCCTCCAAAATATCCTTGGTTGGTACTCCTCTGAGGAAGGCTGCTGAAGTGGCTGCTGCTCTGGTAGAATGTGGCCTAATGCCCTTAGGCAGTGATTTGCCATGTTGTGAATAGCAGAAACAAATGCAGTGGCCTATCCATTTTGAAATAGTCTGCTTTGAAATAGCCTTTCCTTGTGATTCTGCAGCATATGCCACTAAAAGTTGCTCAGTCTTTCTGAAAGCTTTAGCTTTGTCCAAGGAGAAGCGTAGCTGTCTGTGTATGTCCAAAGAATTCAGAAGTCTCTCCCCTTTATTCTGTGGGTTTGGATAGAAGTAGGCAAATGAATAGTTTGGTTTAGAGCCACACTGGACACTACCTTAGGCATAAATGTTGGGTTTGTCCTTAGAGAAACCCTGTCCAGATGGAAAATAATAAAAGGTTCCACAGCCATTAATGCCTGTAACTCTGAGACTCTTCTTGCTGAAGTTTTTGCTAGGAGAAGAGCTGTTTTCCATGATAAGAACTTTATGTCGGCTGTATTGGCTGGCTCAAAAGGAGGCAGTGTGAGCTTTTCCAAGACAAAATTGAGGTCCCATGTAGGTATTGGTGCTCTCCTTGGAGGTCTTATGTTTTTGGCCCCTCTGAGGTACTGCCTCGGGAGTGGATGTGAAAAAATAGGTGGGTCTGTATTGTAATGAGCTGAAATGGCAGAGGCGTGGATCTTAATTGATGAAAAGGATAGGCCTTTGTCCAGCATCTCAGTTAGGTATTGCAAAATCTGAGGAATATTTGGTACAAGTGTGTCAATTCTTTGTGCCTGGTTCCAAGCACAGAATCTCTTCCATTTTCCTGCATAAGATTTTCTGGGGCTGGGCCTCCTGGCCTCCAAAATAACATCCATAACTGCTTTAGAAAGAGGTGTGTCCTGAGTGGTTATAATATCCGCCATGCAGCCAGATTTAGTGTTCTGAGTTGGCTGGGCAGGATCTGATTGTTTTGTTGGGTCAGTAGATGAGGAATTTGAGGTAATGTCCAGGCTGGGCCTTGAGACAAGTTCTTTAGGATTGGATACCAGTGCTGGCGTGGCCAGTCTGGGGCAATCAGTATCATTTTTGGCTTCTCTTGTCTGACCTTTAGGAGTACCTTGGGGAGGAGAGGCAAAGGAGGAAAGGCATAAACTGTAAGGGTTTTCCAGCTGAATGATAGAGCATCCACTTTCCATGCTTGTTTGTGATGAGTCCTTGTGCAGAATCTCTGTAGTTGGCAGTTGCGAGGGGAGGCAAATAGATCTATGTCTGGGCATCCCCATTTCCTTGTTATCATGCTGAAGACTTGTGGATCTAGTTTCCACTCGTGGGGGTCCTTGAGGTTTCTGCTTAGTTCGTCTGCCAGAGTATTTGTTTTTCCTCGCAGGAATTGTGCTTGCAGGAGCACTTGATAAGTTAATGCTGTGTTCCACAACGTCATGGCTTGTCTGCAGAAGGGGTAGGAATGAGTGCTGCCTTGCTTGTTTATGTACCACATGACTGTAGTATTGTCCGTTTTTATCAGCAGTTGTCCTGGATGGAGTAAATCCTTGAAGGCCATCAGGGCATTCTGTACAGCTAGCATCGCTTTTGGATTGATATGCAGATGCATTTGGCTTGTGGGCCATGTGCCCTGAATACATTTTCCTGCCATGTGGGCCCCCCAGGCATAATCTGATGCATCCGTTGTTAGTGTCTGCCTGGCTGTGGGTAAGGTGAATGGCTGTCCCTTGTTGTGGTGACAGACCTGTGCCCACCATCGAAACTCCTGTTGTAGGCAGGGAATGAGAGTAATTAATGTTCCCAGGCTGTGGTGATGTTGAGTCCAAACACTTTTTAGGTACCATTGTAGCTTCCTCATATGCAGTCTTGCATAAGGAATTAGCAGAATGCAAAATGCCATGAAGCCCAAAGCCTGCAGAATTTTTCTTGCAGATAACTGGGTCTTTGTTGCCATGCGTTTGAAGTATGAAATCAGTTGCCTTTGTTTGTCTGGCATGAGATAAGCCATCTGGGCAGTTGTATTTAAGCTTGCACCCAGGAATATTATCTCTTGAGAGGGTACTAGTTTTGATTTCTTTTTGTTTACTGTGTACCCTAGGCAAATTAGTAATCGTTTTACAAACGCCAGATGCTTTAGTAGAATGTCTTTGTTCTCTGCTTGAATAGGGCAGTCGTCCAAGTAGGGATATATTTGAACTCCTCTTTGTCTGCAAAATGTAATTACTGTTTGCCAGGCATTTTGTGAAGACCCTGGGCGCAGTAGATAAGCCAAAGGGCAGTGCAGAGAATTGGTAGTGCATTTCGCCAGCTATGAATCTGACGTATCTTCTGCAAGATTGCCTGATTGGGACATGCAGGTATGCCTCTTTGAGGTCCAAAGTTACAAGCCAAGCCTTCTTGCCCAGCATGGGCAGAAGCTGCTGCAGAGTCAACATTTTGAATTTTGGAACGTCCAGAAAAGTGTTTAGAACAGACAGGTCCAGAATTGGTCTCCAAGCTTTGTCCTTTCTGGGTACTAAGAAAAGTCTTGAGTAAAATCCTTATCCCTGCTCTTGCTGTGGTAATGGCTGAACAGCCCTCATGTCCATGAGAGATGAAACTTGTTTTTGTGCCTCTGCCCATTGATTGTGTGGCAGGTCTGGCATACCTTTTGCCTTTGGAAGGGTGTGAAAGTGGAACCTGTAGCCATGAGAGACTATGCTTAAGACCCATTTGACCAGGGTGATCATGTGCCAATTTTGTGAAAAAAGTGCTAGCTTTCCCCCTAAAGGTGCTGCCAAAAGATAAGTGCTTGGCATTGGCAGAGGAAAGTCACTGGGACTGTTTCCTATATGGCTGTGATTTGTCTTCTCCACTTTTGGAGGTAGTAGCACCCCATCGTTTGAGCCTGTATGATCCCTGGGGTTGTTGTCTGCCTCTAGGGTGTCTGTATCTGCCTCTTTGTGGCCTGTCTGACACTGGAAAGGACCAATCCTTAGAAGGCCAGTTCCTGCTAAATCTGGGAGGTTGTACCTGTAAGAAATCCTTTACTGTCTGCATAGATTTCGCTTTATCCTCCATTTTCTTCAACACCTCTTCTGCCTTAACACCAAACAAATATCATGCTGTAATGGAGCATCCAATAATTTTGCTTTAACATTATCAGGCAGATTCTGTTCCTTTAAACAAGCATGCCTTCTAATAACAGAACCTGTAACAACGGCCCTACAAGAGGCCTCCAGTGAATCAAAACCACATTGCAAAGTATGCTTTCCCACTTGTTCAGCTGCATGCAATAAATCCTGCATTTCCTTGTTTTCAGAACATTCAGAATTTGTCAACATTTTCTGTTTTAGCAGTGACATTAAGTATTGCTGACATTTAAGCATATGAAACTAACAATTTAAAGCCCTTACAGCCAAGGTAGCAGAAGTGTAAACATTTTTCCCCCATCTGTCCTGTGACTTAGAATCCCTATCCGAGGGAACAGGGTTTTTAGCAGTAGAGGCCATGACCCCTTTGGGACCCTGAGATATTGTTTCTGGGTCAGCAGCAGGGTTTTATAAGGCTGGACTCTGAGAATACATCATCTACAATGTCTAGAAGAGGTGGAATAGCAAGAGGTCTATGCTGGGGTAGTAGAAGAAAGTCTCTAAGCCTTTTCTTTGATTCTGAGTAATCTTGGCTCTCCCAATGGAAATGCTCCCTCATGGTATGCAGGGTTTCCCCAAAAGAATAATCCTCAGGAGGGAAAGCTGAAGGAATAGATTCTTCAGCATCAGAATCCTCATAGGGAGGCAGAGAGTATTCCTGTTCTGAAGAGGAGTCAGAGGAAATAGAAACCTGATCAGAGGAATCATATTCTGTGTCTTGCCTAGGCCTCTTATCAGGAGGGGGATGGGAACCCCTAATCAAAGTAATTAAGTCTTCGGCCATTTTAAGCATCTGTTTCTTAGGCATGGAAGTCTGTCCAGGAAAATGCTGTACTTGTTTCTTTGTCTTTAAAGCTGTTTTAATCTTTGCTTTGGAAGCTGAGGTTGGCTTAACATATAACTGTGTAGGTCTGAAAACACACTCAGAAGCCGATGCCTGCTCAGCGGCTCCGAACCCATCTGAGGGAACAGTTTCCGAGTGTCTAATACCTTGAGTATCCAGAGGCCTAGCTGTCTCCACGTGGGAGTCGGCAGCGGCCTGTGGCTCTGAGGTAGCGGGCGTCAGAGGCTGCGAAAGCGCCTCACTGAGAACCAGTGAACCAGCGACTGGCCTAGCGGAGGCCTCGTCGTCTGTTTTGGACCTCAGATGCCTGTCCTTTTCCTTTTCCTTGCGCTTTTTATAAACTACGGTCGTCGGCTGTTCCGACGGCATTATATAATTAAACCTTCGGCCAAAGTAATGAAAGGCAAAATCGTACCGACGCTTAATAGTGCCTTGGTTAAATCTAGCACAAAACCGACAGCTAGCAACATCGTGGTCAGGGCCTAGGCAAGGAATACACTAAGAATGAAAATCCTTATGAGGTATTTGCTTCCCACAAGAAATACAATTGTTAACTTTTTCTGACATCGGTCTGGAGCAAGAAAAAAGTTTCCCCAATGGGGTACTTAGCTTTATTGAGGACTTCGGATCTGAAATTTGTTTTCGAAAATCTCAGGAGTCGGCCGACCGGCACTTGCAAACTGCTTTTGCTTCGGGCACCGTGCGGCAAGAAAGACAGAAGAAAATGGCATTGGCTGCATCTTTTACACCCGTAGTGCACTGACGTCCGGGAAGAGGCAACAGCAACCGACGCCGGACCAGGACTTTGGAATTCAGGCCGACTGTAGGTAGCCTGCCAGCAGGATAACCCAAGTGTAATGACTGCAACAGTGAAACACGATGAACATCACCCCAATGGCAACTACTGGTTTGATACATAGGAGCCAAAAAAATTAAAACAATGAAATAGATCACATTAAGTACAATGAAAAGTCACAAAAACTAGAGAAAGTTAGAGAATGATGAGCTTTATTACTGTTACAGTCATGAGTCAAAGAGTCACAGAAGCAGACTTTAAAGACAAAACAGTATCACTTCCAACTATTCATGTTTATCCACTAAACTAATTACTTGATAAGCAGATCCTATAAACCCACATAAAACTTGATCCTACCTACTGCTCATGTCCCTGTACTGCCTAAATGCAATCCTACTTCTGTTTTGTGCAGAATCTCATTGTACTGTTAACCATGACTTCTCTCAGGAGCATTCTTCTTCTTCCCATGTATTCTACTACATACTGTCTGAAAAATGTTTTTTCTCATTATCCCTCAGCTGACTAACGTCTCTCATCAACTGGTGTCCTATTGTTCAAGCAAATCTTCATCTAAAATGTATCAACGTCCTGGACTGTACCAATTCTGTTGTCCACTCAAAGGCTATCATCAAGTTTTTCCATTGCATTTTAAATATTTTATTATGCAGGCCCTTCATTAGTTTTACTACCCTTCTCTACAATGCTGTGGAAAACCATAATACATTGTAGGAGGAAGAAGAAAGAAGAAACAACCTTGGCTCAAAAAACTGAACATCACATCAATGTGACTGACCTAACCATGTTACTTTGGAGCAGAGTAAATGATAACGTATTCTTGAACTACCCTTAGTGCCAAAAGGGCATATGATCAACATTTTTTTTTCAGTCTCTGTCCAGAGCTGTTCTTTAACAGGTGCATAAAAAAGCCTTATTACAACTTCATCATCTCATTATGTGCCACTTTGCAAGAAAGTTAATACCTGAAAATCCCCAAGGTAACCTATTCTATCATTTCATGGATCTTTTTAAATACTCTGGATTACACCAAAATATATTTCTGAAAATGTAGGTCAGAAATGTGACTATCAGCATGCAAACACATAACCAGCAGGAAACTGTTCTCTCAAAGCACAATTTCTTTGAAAGGAAAATACACTGGGTAAAATGTACAAATCTTATGCAGGAGAGTAGCATCCTGTAACCATTATGAGGAAGTTAAAACCCATACATACATTGAGAAGTAACACTAACTACTCCACTGTTGCCACAGCTTGCAGATAGCATGCATCTCTTTAAATTTGTCAAACCCAGAGTGAGAGTGATCTGTAAAGGGGTCACGATCATTCTGAAAATGAAGTACAGATGAGGAATAAGTAATAGACACAGAACAATTTTAAGTTCAACCCATGTTCCCAAGGGTGTCTGGTTCAAGCAAACACTAAAATCAACACCTACTGCCCCTGTCCAAGAGGGACACAGGTGGATCCCACAGGGTGAATTTCCGGTTACCCATCCAGTCATCCAAATTACACTAAAACAGGACCAACAAGGGGCTTTGTTTAACATTAACAGGAAGCATGTTCCAAAGGTCGGGCAACCTCTGAGACAAATTTGCCTCTTCAGCAAGTTCTGTTGATGTCACATACCAGGTTAAGGTCCTCTGAGTGAGTAAACTGTGTGTCACTTGATTTGCAAATGTGCAGCATTTCCATTAAAGCCGAGTCAGAGAGATATCTATATGTAAGATACAGGTCACCTCTGAGCAGTCTGCAAGACACAGAGTAAAGTGACAATGATTTCAGGCTGTCCGCATTAAGACAGAGCTCAAAGACCTTGAATTTTCTTTGTAAGAAATCTCTGTGGTCTCCAATTTCTGCAGGAGTTTGGAAAGAAACATACCAAAGGCAGCGTTGTACTCTATATTGGCCTGATGAGGGAAGAGTACAGGGGGGTTGTTTTTTCTGGAGGTAATGCCCTTACTTATGAGATGAGCAATATAAAATGCCCTTTTTGCCACTGTGGAGACATGGTTATTGAAGTTAAGGCTCTTGTCGAGTTGTGTGCCCAGATCTCTCACCACTGACTGTTTGCTCTGGGTACTGCCAAAGGGGATGATGATGCATTTTTTTTGCATTAAGGTGTGTGCAAAATTGTGGAAAACAGGGACATTGCTACAGGACACACAAACAGGTGGGACAGTCGGAAAAAAAAAACTACGCAAAGAGCAATACATACAACCCTTTTACAGCAAGTATTATGTCAAAGCTGCTATCCAGCCATCCATCCTTGACATATTTTGGGATTGTCTCCCCATCACACACACACACACATACATTACACCTACATGTATAAATATATATACGTATATAAATTATATAGTATATGTATGCATACACATGTACACACAGAAATATACATACGAGTGTGTGTATGTGTGTATATATATATATATATATATATATATATATATATATATATATATATGTGTGTGTGTGTGTGTGTGTGTGTGTGTATTATATGCACACATACACATGTACACACAGAAATATACATATGAGTGTATACACACACACAATGAGAGTGACAATCATGAAAATTCTACTTTCATATAACACTGACATCACTTCACTGTGCCACCAGCATCTATGGTTAACTTCATAGGCTCAAGTTCCCATGGGATATTAATAGTTTCAATATCACAGAATGTGAAGTCATACAAAAGCTAATCTGGGAAAATTCAAAGAGCATTTCATTTTTTCCACAATATGGTACTGGGTTGAGTATAAAGTCTTATCCCTAGCAATGGATTCTAATCAAAGCAATGTGTAAATTTTCTCTAAAGATTCTGAATAAATTCATGTAAATATGCCAGCATTATTTTATTACATTAGGAGAACAAGTTTGTTTTCAATTCAGAGTTCCAACAGTGTTGGAATTATTATGGACGTTTTTTTGATGATACATGTCTTTTCTGGAATAGTACAATGGAAAAATTTTCTGAATTTTATGAATTCATTTCAAATACAACCGAATTTTTAAAGTTTACTTATAATGTTGATTTCAGTGAGCTTTGTTTTTTTAGATGTGAACATTCAGAGAACCAACACAGGTTTTAAATCTAACGTTTATAGGAAAGGAACCTTTTCTAATACATACCTACACTATACTAACTCTCACCCGCCACACCAAAAGAAGGCAATTGTTAAAGGACAGCTGGTGAGAGCAAGTAGAATGACCTCGGACGAGCATGATTTTAAACAAGAATGTGAATATATCTCAAATATGTTTAAGGAAAGGGGCTATCCAGGTGATCTTTTACAAAATACCATTGGAGAGGTGGTTAATGCAAGGATGACCAGATTTTCACCCATTCTAGGAAACATTGGTGATGCAGTATGTATATCAAACACAAACAAAGAAAATCACCCAGCCAGGAAACAATATCAGTCAGCTTTGACCATCACATATGATGGGAAGTTTTACTTGGTTAGAAACAATATTAACAAGGAATGGAATAAATTTGCCAGTCTAACGGATTTGAAGCTGAACTTTGAACAGCCTCTTAGATTAACATACAGAAAAGGTAATAACATTAAGAATATTATAGAAGGAGCCAATTATGGCTCACATAAATCCCACAAAAGAGGGACAAGTAAGTGTGGAAACAATCCTTATTGCTGTAATGTGACGGAATTTTTAAAAAGTAGAGGTAGACTTATTACAACCAAGGGCTTTGCAAATTGTAACACTAGTGGTGTAGTATATATTGCAGTATGTGAAGCATGCGATTCCTTCTACATTGGTAAAACAGAGAGAAAATTAAAGCAAAGGATATTTGAACATAATTATGACATGAGGAAAAGAAATGTTAATAATGCCTTATACAAACATACATTAGTATGTGATCAGGTGAAATTTCAGTTCTTTGTTATAGAAGTGGTTCCTGTAGATCCCAGGGGAGGAACATGGGAAGCTTGTTTGGAATACAAAGAGTTATATTGGCAAATAATATTAGATGCCAGTAGCCACCCCCCTCGGTCTCAATGAAATGGTTTCTTTAAAACTTGTTTTGAAATTAAGATCTGCAAAATTATAACATTATATATATATATTTTTTTTTTAATTTTTTAACACTTCATTTTACATTGAACGTTGAATAACAACATTCATTATTAAAATGGAAAAACAGTTATCCCTATTTTAAAAATCAATTGTACCCTTTGTATTAATTTTATGAATTATCACCACAAGATGGTGCGATTGTATAGAATTCTTATTCATCATAGTATTCAGCAGCCTTTAAAAAATGTTTTTTGTATCTATTTAAGTTATATATTCTTTAACATT
Organism: Protopterus annectens; assembly: GCF_019279795.1. Classification (NCBI taxonomy): domain Eukaryota; kingdom Metazoa; phylum Chordata; order Ceratodontiformes; family Protopteridae; genus Protopterus; species Protopterus annectens. The sequence continues at coordinate 168,368,125 of NC_056733.1, forward strand.
TGTATATGTTATTTATATAACTTATTTATATGTTTTATATGTACTATTTATTTTACATGTATTACCTACTATTTGTGATTTTAGTAACAGGTGAAATTTTACAGTAGAAGCCTTTCTTTCATATTTATGCTGTTAACACTATTTATTCAATTAAGTGTATTTAATGGGTTGGAAGACTTGATTGGATTAAATCAAATCACACACGTATATATAGGGTGGAACTGATATGGTTACTTCATTCTGATGAAGTTAGCTGACGAAAACGTAAAGGATAATTGTTGCAGCATTTTTTTTGTGTGGAGTTTACCTTCTGTGGTTTGTGAGATTAAAGAATACTAACACTTTAGCTGGAATTGCTGTGCCTTTGTTTTATTTATTTGCGCTTTGGCACAGAGACAACTTTCCTTGTGTTTAGTAAATTCATGTAAATGTTAACTTTCTAGTACAATACATATTGCGTTAACTGTTTATGTGAAGAGTTTCAATCATCAAATGTTAACTTAAGAGTAAAATAATCAGAAGCGTCTAATGAGATAAATACATTTTTTTTATAAAAAAGAATGAATTTCATAATGTAAAGCTACATGCAGACACTTTTTCAAATTACCAATTTCGTCCACCACTTCCACCATTTTTTCCATCTCCTCAGGACAGACATCAGGGCAGTGTGTGAATCCAAAGTAAATCAACAACCATTGGCCTAAGTAATCCTGACTTGTTCTTCTCCGTCCAGTATGATCAATCAGAGAAAAAGGACCTCCAAGTGCTGGTCTTCCCATTGATCTAGTTCGCTCCTTCTCCAGTGCTGAAATTTCAAAATACAAATAGTATATCAATAACTTTAATTTCAGACGGCAAATGCTATTTCCATCCCTTGCAAATTCAAGCTGCAAAGATAAATTTTCTAAATACTGGGAAAATGTACTACTGAATAAGGTACTTGCCCAAAACAGCAGAACTGTGAGGACAGATAAGTATACTAGTAAACCACTCAACATTTCCGTTTCCCAGACAGTTTCGTCAGCTCTTCGTATTTTCTCTAGGACAGAAGTTCTGGTTTTGCACATGTGAACATACTGACACAGGCAACATGAGACTCCATATGTAGCCAGTGCTAATGCCACAGAAGATAGACAGCCAACAATGAACAGAATATTAAGCATACACAAAACATACAACAAATACAGAGAAGCACCTTACACAAATGCAGCAATTATAAAAATGTGACTGCACAAAAGTTCTCACATGGGGAAGAGGGAAGCTTTACTGTTACAATAAATTATTTTAAATGATCTACTGTTAAGGTAAATGTATTTTCTTCAGGAAGGGACAATGAACAACAAATAACTACATCTGGGTAGAATCCCAAGCAACACCCCAGGGAAGTGGAAATTACAGAATCACCTTTAGCACAGACACACACAAGCCTGTCTTCCTTGACTGCACTTCCATTTTATAATGTTTGGTGAAGATGTGGACAGTAATCTATAGGCAGCAACTAAGGTACTTTGTACAACGTCATGCAGCAGTAAATAACTGTTAGTGTAAGGCAGGCAACCTTTCATGGCACCACCCATAATCCATGTGGGACTGATACTTTGTGAAAATTCCATTCATTTCCATGTTGTTCAGTTTATTCCACTCATATCAGTTAAAACCTGTACCTGTTTACAAGTATCCATTCTCACAAACCTGTCATAGTACACTTATTACCGAGCACTCATACATCAGCTGCACTACACACATATACATGCAGTGTACTATGGAATCACAGATAACTGCCAACTTCTCTATACTATGATGCCTATTAGGGAACACACCAAGCGGCTATATTGTGGCTGTAAGGTTGGTAGCCATGAAATCTGACCCACTATACTGACACCTGTTGACTACTCCAGGGTATCATTCAGGTATGACCATAATTTTTCTCTAATTCTCCACTGCACTATGATTAACAACCACACCCCATTTACAAAGACTCACCTCCACATAGCCATATATACACACACACACACACACACACACACACACACACACACACACACACACACACACACACTCAAAAACTAGTGAATCATCAAGCTTTGCACATCTCTCCACAAAACGTGGCTTCAATGTCTAAGGGGGAATAAAGCTATTGAAGAATGTGAGTTCAGGGCACCCCCAGCTGCTGCAGCAAGTCCCCTAAATTGACACTTGTGTCTTCCCCAGCAAGGCAACAGGTGTCACTCCTGCTGTGCTTTGCAACTCTCTGCTAAGACACTCACTCACGTACTCACTCACCAACACCATGTCCAGCAGACAGACATATATGCTCACAGCTGTCCATTGCTCTGAGGGCACCACACACACATAAATAACCCTGCACAACATACTACACATCTTCTGTCACAATCACTCAGACACACACACAAGTATAAACAACTTCAGCAATGTACATTAGCATCTTCAATACCACTGCATTCCAAAAATGCACACACAACAGATACACATATACAATATGTAACTAATAACCATATATCATTGTCCACCAGAAACACAAAGGGAAGCACTGTATCTAACTCGTGTCTTTTCAAGAACAGACTGTTTCATAAAACCCAGTGTACTAACATTAACTAGCCACACCTACAGCAACAAATGGTGGTAGTGTGCTTATGCTCAACAGTCCCAGTCTTCATGCTTGATTTACCCCTTCACACAATTTTCTGAATCCCCTCACCCCATGTGTTTTTAAGCTGTCTAGTACACAGAAAACCACACTACATGACAAACCTACTAGTGGCAACAATAATTTAAAGAAAAAGGACACACATCTTACAACTCACTTTTTCTGAAGCAAAAATAAATTACCTGGTGTGGTAGAATTTTGTGATATAGTTCATTAAAGTCTACACATGTTACACTGTCCCTCTGATAAGTAAAGAGGAGTTATGTGCTATTGGACATTCAAATGTTGTGCTAATTAAATGTCACAATTTTATAGGTTCTTGGGTATATAACAGACTAACGACCACAAGTTCCCCTACAAACTTAGCCAAGCTTTCCAAATGTATCCACCAAGGGTTTCTTTTTTTTTTATTTTTTTTTTTATTTGTCATAGAGGTTATTTTTAGGGAAACAGCTTAACGGTTATATGCAGGTTAGAGCATGGTTGGTCAAGCATTTACAGGTTGCCTCTGTCCATTAGAAATACAGATGACAGACCAGGGATGAATATTCTGGTTTCACATCCACCAGTCCAGTTCATGTTTAAATATGGTTAGGGAAGAGCGCTGCTTCACCTGGATGGCTTTAGATTTTCAAGGACCATGGTTCCTATTTCCAGTGTCCATAAATTGAGAGGTATGCTCCTGACTCATGTTAATCTGACCTCAGACAGGGGAATGACTGCACTCCAAGAGGAAATGGTGGTCTGGTTCCAAACTGGAATTTGGGTTTGAAGTGAAAAGTATGTCAGGGAAGCCCTAACGTGCACAATCCTACACTTATGGTCATTTCTCAGTAAATACTTAAATTTGGATATAGGAGACATTCATTCAGAACTGAGACTTCCAGATGGTGATTACTCTCCATGTTTTACATGACTGTTTTAAGAATCCACAAAACATTATGTTAAAAGTAGTTTTTTTTTTCTTTTTTTTAGAATCCACACTGCATTTATTATCTTAAATCATTTATTAAGATAAAAAGTTGTACACCTAAAAACACAAAAGTTTTACTTGTTGTTAGCATTTAAACAAGACTTTGATTTATAAAACATAAGATTTTTGTGGGTGTTGGCTATGATGTAGTTTCTATAATGATCAAACTTTAAGTACGCTTAGATAATTATAACCATTTATTTAACTTATTTATACTTTGACTGGGTTAATTCTTCTAGGCCAATGGCCTCTTAGGGGAAACTCAAGGTGATATTCATACTAACAAGAAGAAATTTGGCCAGGACACTGGAGAACTTCCCCAACTCTTCATAGTTTTGAGTGGGAACCATTTTGGAGGACCACTTTCTGTTTCTGTTCCAGGTACAGATGCGGCCCGGAGAAACATGGAGGCAGATGGGGAGAGGAGGAGATGGAGTAATGAAAGAAATGATTGAGGAAAGCAAATACGGAGACTGGAGGACGTGTGCAGGATTCTGAAGAAATGTTTCAAAAAAACCTGTTTGATAGAGATGAGTCAGCAAATGATGGATGTACAATTACAACCCTCCAGTTGGGAGGGTTGTGGTATGATCTAGTTAAAGAAATGGTGGTGCACAGTGAGCCAGAAAATGAAGGAGATGTTTCCTGGGGGACATTATGGAGGAAAATACAGGAGGAGGATGCAGAGATGATCCTGAGGAATAGTGGTGAGATGGAAAAGACAACATATGCAAAGAAAGTAAAAGAAGGCAAAAGTTGAGTAGCAGAAAAGGAGGCAGAAAAAAATGAAAAACAAACGTACCTGGTAAAGATTCAAAGTAAAGAAGATAAAGAAAAGGAAAGGTATAAAGTATGGAACAATTTAATAACTCCTTTGGGTGTAAAAGCACATGAGGTAAGAGCATTTATTCTCATTAACAAATCAACATTATATTTGAGATTGTTTTTTAAATGGAAATTTTTCTTGAAGACTGTAACCCATGTAATCTTTATGTGATAAAAGTAAATGGGGAAACAGCCTCAAGCACACTTTCGAACAGATGTAGAAAGAGAGACTATGAAAGGACATTTGAAAGCTTTATGTAAAGAAGTACTGGACATTGCAAAAGTTTATGAAAAAGGGGTTTATGGACTGATGGCTGGGATTGTGTTAAAAATAGAAAGAGAACAAATTATACATACACCAAACATGATAAATGTATAGGGGAATAGGGGTATTGTAAAACACTGGGGACAACCTAAAACATGTTTCTTGTATAGAAGATGAGGAGATTTGATAAGTAATGGTGACAAAAGAAAATGCTACCTTTGTGGGGAAATGGGACATGATGCAAAAAATGTGAAATGAAATGTTATACATGTAATAAATTTATGGAAGGATGCAAAAATGAAAACAGCAAGAAAAAAAGAAAAGGAAGAAAATGAACAGAGAAACTTTAGAAGTAGTAGAAAGAGAAGAAAAATTAGATGAGAAAAAATAAAAGGACATAGAAGAAAGTTCTGAAGTGACTGATGAAGACAAACTGTTTAGAAGGAACATGGAAAAAATATTACTACTGGTAAAAGACCGAAAAAGGAAAAAAGGATATGTACAAAAGAAAAAAAGAAAATGGATGAAAAAGGATATATACAGCTAAAGATTGGGGCTTGGTATAATGGTTAACATGTCTGACTCTCAGACACAAGGTACAGTCTTTGATTCTCACCTTTGAGAAGGAAATTGGTTGGGCTTAAAATGGCCCATTAAGAAAGGTAGCTAAGTAATTAGCTATGAACTTATGAAATCATGAATCTAAGGAAAAGAGAAAAAGCTTTAGAGTGCTTTCTCTAAATGTGAACAGTATTAAGAACATAGTTAAAAGAATATGCATTTTGGAGTGGAATAATACATGCAATGTCAATGTAATTATATTAGAAGAGAAGAGATTTTTAACAAATGTAGAAGGATTACTACGAGAAACTATGGGGATGAAAGATAATCTGGAATTTGGGAAATGACAGATGTTCTGGAATAGCTGAATTCTGCAGAAAAACCATAAAGATATTAGATGTAACTTTAACAAAAATGAAAAGATTAACCATTGCAGATTTAAAATGGAAAGAATAAGTATGTAGAATTACATTACATGTTTATACTAACTGCAAAGACAGGGAAAGCTTATATCGTCAGATTTTAGACTATGCAGTAATAAATATGAATATTATAATAATAGGAGACTGTACAACCGCGGTGGTGCAGCGGTAGCGTTGTTGCCTCACAGCAAGAGGTTCTCCTGTTCGATTCTCGGCTGGAGTGCGGGGAGTGCTTTCTGTGTGGAGTCTGCATGTCCTCCCCGCGGTTGGGTGGGCGTTCGAAAGGCATGCGTAAATGGGCATGCCTTCATTGAAGGTTGAACGTTGAGCTGGCACCTTGGCATTCGTGAAAATCTACTGCCAATCATTAGAGGACCGGAGTTCCACTGTGGCGACCCCTAACCAGGAAAAGCCGAAAGACAATAACATAATAATAGGAGACTATTTAAGAAGCAATCATAAAAACAAAGGAAATATGAGAAAAATGTTGGAAGTTGTAAAGTGGTAAGTTAAAACTCTGAGGCATAAATTTATGGACTTACAAAAGGGGTGCATATAGAACTGAAAGAGTATTTTATAGTATCAGAATGTTTACTTATAGAAGGGGAGGTAGCTGAAACAGGATTTTCTGGTCATCTTGTAATATTGCTAGAGATAAAAGAAAACCAGGAATATATAAAAATAGGCAAAGGAATAAAAAAGGATAAACGAGAAATCATGGAATGAAGGAAAGACATTAGTAATACAGTTATGGAAAAGATCATATTACTCTGAGAACATTTTATAAAAATTGTTCTGAATGGTGGATGACATTTAAGGAAAAAATATAAAACATATATATTTTTTTTACAGTGGCAATATGATGTGAGAAAAATAGAGAAAGAAAAATATAAAAAAATATAATGATAGAAAGTACAAAAGAAAATAATTATATGAAAGAAGTCAAGAAAAAATCCAAGAGCTGTTAGATAAGTAAATATATTTAAGTACTGAGTTACTTAATCAGATTAGTAAAGGAACATGCTAGTATAATGAGAATAATAAAAAAAATGTAAAAGGAAAAATAGAAAGAAGTCAGGAGAAGATTATGAATAGTGTAGTACAATATGTACAAGAAATGTTTAAAGAAATAAAGAAGGTAGTGAAAAAACATGGAAAGTAAAAAGTTAAAAGAAAAAGAGAATAAAGAGTTGGAAAAGGAGATTTCTTTAAATGAGCTAGATAAAGTATTAGGACAAGTAAATATAGTTATAGCTGCAGGACCAGACAGAATAGGGTATGAAATGTATAAAAATGTAAGAGACTGGCAAAAATATATAGATTTTTAAATATTTTGAACGAATGGTTAATGAAGGTTTTGTGTATAAAGAATTATGTAGGAGACCTTAATAAGGTATTAAACACACCTGGAAGTGAAATCTTATGGATAATAATGAAAGAATATAATATAAGTGAGAAAGATGAGAAATTATGCATGTCAGCATAGAGTAATAAAATAAAAATACTTGTAAATGGCTGTTTAAGCCAAGAGGTACATATGAACAGTGGGGTATGACACAGATGTCCAATAAGTTGTACACTCTTTGCATTTATGAATGTGATAGTATGTGAAATAAATTACAAAATAAAGGTGGTGGGGTGTACAACACGTGAAGGGTTAAGAATTCCAGTTCTATTGACATATACAGATGACATAATTGCAAAAATCAAAATTTGGATAACAGAAGAAATAATTTGCACAGATGAATGTCTAGAGATGATATGGGTGGCTTTAAATAAAGAGAAAAGTAAAGATTTAGGTGATGTAGTAAAGATCATAGGTATATATTTTACAATGAATGAAACTGACTTTTTCTGGAGAACATATAAATTATCATTCAGAAAAAAGGATTATTTGATAAAATTCAGTACTGATGGGAAATTAGAATAATTAGCAAGTGTATTTATGTTGCCAAGAGTATTTGAAAAATAATTACTGCAGACATTTGTTTCACTTATATGGAGTTCTAGAGTAAATCCAGTCAAAAAAAAATTTTATTTAAATAAAGAAGGATATTTAAGGTTAATTAACCCAGTGGTATACACTGCTTCATTAAATTTGTACAAAATTTGTACAAAGTTTTAAAAGTGGATAAATGAAATAGATAATTAGTAGTAAAATTGCATAAATGCAAGTATGATAAATTTGGGGGTATGGTTAAAAAAAAGAGTACAAGAGAAAAAAAAAAGTGTACAAATGAAGAAATAAAATGTTACCAATAAAAAAAATATTTTTGTGGAAAATAAAAGCTGATGATATAGAAAGCCAGAAAAGCATGGTATAAGAATGTAATGATAAAACATTACTATGTAAAACCATGGGAAAAATTAATAGATGAAAAAAATTAAAGCTATAAAAATAAGCAGCAAATTGTGTAATCAGAAAGTAGAATGTCAAGATTTTTTTGTGGAAACTGGTAATAAATTGCCAGTACAAGGAAATATGCCATATAAAAAGAAAACGTGAAAGAATATGTTTACATTGTCAAAAAAAAGAAATGACGAACATGTGATTTTGAAATGTAAAAAAAAAAAGTAAAAACGTTATGGGGAAACTATGTAAATAAGATTTATTTGAAGATATAAACCAAGTGGATAAAATAAACATGGATATGGATTAAATATTGATACAAGAACAAAAATAAAAAAATGTGTTAAAAGAATAGATAAAAAGTTATTTTACATTATATGGGCTACAAGGAAAGAAATAATAAATTAAACTGTGTTTAATGGTAAAAGGATTTCAGCAACAATATTAATATATTTAACACTAAGTAAATTCAGATAGTGGTTATGGAAAAAGGAGTGGGGGTCTAACAGGGATGAAAATTTAGCATGATTGCAAATATTTTATAATATTTTATAAATAAAAGTTATTTTGTACATAAATAAAGGCCCCCTTACTGTATTCAATACGTGCCATGGATCTTTTACATCCACCTAGCTATCACAAACTAAGGCTTTGATTTAATGTCTTATCCAAAGAGGATAAGATACATATTCTCAATTTTTTTTAGTGTTGAAAACATTAAAAATGAACTCTTTGTAAGAAAGGGAACCATGTGGCATGTATCTTGCTTGAACAAATCATTAGCATTTAAAAATAGATACCCTATATTCTACAAAACGGCTTAACAACAACAACACTTGGCATTCAGTAAAGGACCGAAACTATTGTTGTGAAAAAACTGCTCAAAATTGGGACCATCAAACTAGAAATGGAGCATTCCTAAATTCTCAGCGTATTCAATGCCTCAAGAAAAAAAATTTCCCACAGCTGCCTAACAGATCCTAGGGAATAATATGCATTGTGTTTTTCTCTTAGAATTATTTTAATTCTGCTTCTTTGGATCTCTTTTGGCATATATGTTAGTAAAAACTATCATACAGTGGATTTAAAAAATGTACACAACCCTGTTAAAAAGGCAGGTTTTTATGATACAAAAAAATAAGACCACAATAAATCATTTAAAAACTTTTCCCACCTGTAATGTGACCTATAACCTGTATAATTCAATTGAAAAATAAATCTGTTAGGGGGAAAAATATAAAAAATAAAAAATGTACAATAAGCTGGTTGCATAAGTGTGCACACCATTAAACTAATACTTTGTTGAAGCACCTTTTGATGAGGGGTATACCCCCCTTTGATAACACAGTACTCATAACACGAGGGAGTCTGCCTCTGGCTGACTCGTACTTCTGGACAGTATACAAACGTCTATTGCTTCTATGAGGTAAGTGCGACGTCACACAGAATCAAAAGGTACGTCGGTCATAAAGTGACGTAGAATATAAAACAGATGTTGACACATATCAGACCTCAGAACTGAATCCAGCAAAGGACACCAGCCTGATCCAAGGTGAGGAAGACACCAGCCTGATCCAAGGTGAGGAAGACATGCCACCAGAAGGCAGGCAAGCGTCTGGTGAAGGCAGTGGGTGGGTGGTTAATACTGCAGCATACAGAAGAGAAGGACATCTATAGTTATGGTAAGATTTTGCACAACTATTCTATGTCCCTCTATTCATATGCTGCAGTATTCATAACGTGGGAGAGTACCAAAGCTCATGCAGAAGAACTGGGTGGAAAAGCAGAAACATTCTCCACAAACCCATGCAGATTAGCCCTGGCAAAACCAGCTCTGGACCTGGAAACGCCACCAAGTTTATAATGTTTCGTGAAAGCATGAACAGAAGACTAGGTAGCTGCTTCTATGATAGAGGAAGTGTCCAGGCCTTTAAAAGAAGACACCAGATGAAGATACTAGTGGAATGTGGCCTAATAGGTGAGGGTAGATTCTTTCAATGAGCCACATAACACAGGGAAATAGTTTTGGAAATCCAAGTGGAAATACTCTGCTTGGAAACGGGCCCAGGGCCCTTGGATGACTGGAAATCTAACTGGTTTGGTTTTATCCAGGTAATATCTGAGTTGCCTGTGCACATCTAAAGTGTGTAGGATCCTCTCGCTAGAGGATTGAAGCAAAGGGAAAAAGGTTGGAAGATTGATGGACTGATTGAGAGACAGCTCATTAACCACCTTGGGTATAAAGGAGGGGTTAGTGCATAGGGAAACCCTATCCTTGTGGAAAACCTTGAAGGGGAAGAGGACATGAAAGCCAGTAACTCAGACACCCTTCTGGCAGAAGTAATGGTCACGAGAAGGACTTTTTTCCAGGTGCAGTGCTGCAGGGGAGCAGAACTTGCTGCCTCAAAAGGGCCAAGGTAAGTTTTTTCTAAGACAAAATTGAGATCCCAAGGAGGAAGGATTGGTTTCCTTGGTGGTGTGATGTGAATGACTCCTTTTAAGAAGGGTTTAACTTCCAAACTGGAAGCTAAAGGGGGCAACATATGTAGACATGCAGAGATAGCAGAAAGATGAGCTTTTACTGAGAAATAGGAAAGCCCATGCTTCAGTAATTCACACAGGTAGGACAGGACAACTGGGACATCCACTAGCAGTGGTTGTAAATCCTTTTTAAGACACCAGATGGAAAACCTTTTCCATTTGGACACACAGGATTTCCTAGTTGTGGGGTTTCTGGCCTCCTGCAGAACTTGTAGCACGTCCTTAGAAAAGAGGTGTCTGAAGGGAATCAAAACCTTATTACCCACAGGGTCTGTTCCAGAGTTGATCTGTGGATGAACTAAAGTTCCATTGTCCTGTGTGAGTAGGTCCATTCTGTGGGGTAACCTGTGGTGATTGCCCTTGGCTAAATGCAGAAGGGGGAACCAATCCTGTCTTGGCCAAAAGAGAGTCAGCAGCAACATTTTTGGTTGCTCCTGTTGGATTTTCAACAGGACCTTTTGAGGAAGTAAGGGGGATGCATAAAGAAACATCCCTTTCAAAGAGAAAGACAGGACATCTGTCTTCCATGCCAATATCTGGGACCCTGGCACAAAACCTGGGAAGTTGCCTGTTCATGATGAGGCAAAGAGATCTAACTAAGGTATACCTTATGGACAGACCATGCCCAGAAACCCATCCCTGTGTAACATCTACTTGTGAGAATGAGTCATGGACCTGCTCAGTGTCTTTGCCACCACATTCTGAGAAGAGGGAATGTAAACCACCTGGAGGGAAAGTTGACTTTGGATAGCTAATTCCCAGACATGTAAAGTCACTATGCACAGGAGACAGGACTTTGCCCCTCCCTGTTTGTTGACATACCACAGAACCATGTATTGTCTGTAAACCATCTTAAAATCCCCAAGGAAAGATGAAGTTTGAAGATTTGTAGAGTGAGGATCAGGGCCCTCATCTTCTTTATAATGATGTGCTCCCTTTTCTTGGCTGTAGACTGGACATCTCCAACCCTCCATGAGACCAGTGCTGCTCCCCATCCCATGCCTGAAGCATCTGTGTAGAGCTCCCACGTGGGAGGAGGTGGTTGCAAGGGTAAGACTGTATTCTTCGCCACCTGCTGGAACCACCAGTGTAGTTCTTTTTTCAGGCAAGGCGGGAGTGGGATAAACTCCAGAAGATGGGGCTGATGTATCCAGACTGTTCTCAAAAAAGCACTGGAATTTCCTCATGTGTAATTTGGCTAGAGGGAGCATGAGAAAGTACAGTTTTGTCCCTACCATAAATGTAGATGTTCGAGTGTATACACTGCTGCAGTCATTACACTTGGGTTATCCTGCCGTCAGGTGGTACCTCAGTCGGCCAGAGTTCCAAAGTCTTGGTCCAGCGTCGGTTGCTGTCGCTTCTTCCCTGACGTCAGTGCACCAGGGGTATATAAGATGCAGCCAACGCCATTTTCTTCAGTTTTTGCCCCAGATCTCAGGTGTCCCCAAAAAGGTAGGCAATGTAAATTGCTAATAAAACATACATAAGAAAAACAATCAAAAACTTTCAGTTACCAGCAAATACTCCCCCATATGTAGCAAAGGGTAGAAGGCCTAGGTAAGTACCAGCAAGGAAGAGGGGAAGGAGGGAGGGTAACCTAGACTGTAGCAGTGTATACACTCGAACATCTACATTTATGGTAGGTACAAAACTGTACTATGTTCATCGTGTTACACTGCTGCAGTCATTACACTTGGGTAGAATCCCAAAGCTGAGGTAGGGTGGCTGGTTCTATACGGCATTAGGGGTGGCTATACGGCCCTGCAGCACTGCAGTGGCAAGGCCAGCTCTGGATTTAGAATAAAGAGGCAGATGGTAATGCGAACTCCAAGTTGCTGCTTCCAAAATGTCCTTGGTAGGTGGTACTCTGAGGTAGGCAGTTGAAGTGGCTGTTGCCCTGGTGGAATGAGACCTAATGCTGTTAGGTACAGCTTTCCCATGGTGTTTATAGCAGAAACATATACAGTTCCCTATCCATTTTGAAATGGTCTGTTTTGAAATGGCTTTTCCCTGTGCTCCTGCAGCATATGCTACAAACAATTGCTCAGTTTTCCTGAAAGCTTTTGTTTTGTCCAAGTAGAAGCGTAACTGCCTGTGTATGTCCAAGGAATGCAGAAGTCTCTCCCCTTCATTCTGTGGATTTGGATAAAAAAGTTGGCAAGTGAATGGTTTGGTTTAGAGCCACACTTGATACCACTTTTGGCATAAAAGTAGGGTTTGTTCTTAAAGACACCCTTGTCTTGGTGGAAAATGATGAAAGGTTCCACTGCCATTAGTGCCTGTAATTCTGAAACTCTTCATGCTGAGGTTATTGCCAGGAGCAGAGCAGTTTTCCAAGAGGCATATTTTAAGTCTGCTGAGTTAGATGGCTCAAAAGGAGGTAAAGTTAATTTTTCCAAGACGAAGTTGAGGTCCCAAGTTGGAGTTGGTGCTCTACGGGGCGGTCTTATGTTTTTAGCCCCTCTGAGGTACTGTTTCAGCAAAGGATTAGAAAAAATTGGTGGGTCTGTGTTGTAATGAGCAGATATGGCAGAGGCGTGGATCTTAATGGATGAAAAGGAGAGGTCTTTGTCCAGCATCCCAGTTAAGTATTGTAGTATAGTATCGGAGGAATATTTGGGACAAGAGGGTCAAGGCTGTAAGACTGGTTCCAGGCACAGAATCTCTTCCATTTATCCGAATAGGCTTTCCTGGTGCTAGGCCTTCTGGCCTCCAGAATGACATCCATAACAGCTTTGGAGAGAGGCATTGCTTGCTTGACTAAGGAATCTGCCATGCAGCCAGGTTTAAAGTCTTGAGCTGGCTGTGAAGTATCCGATTGTTTTGCTGAGTCAGAAGATGTGGGATTTGAGGCAAAATCCATGGTGGATCTTGTGCTAAGTTCTTTCAGATTTGGTACCAGTGCTGGCGTGGCCAGTCTGGGGCAATAAGGATCATCTTTGGCTTTTCTTGTCTGGCTTTTAGGAGTGCCTTTGAAAGGAGAGGTAGTGGTGGTAAAGCATATACTTGTAGGTTTTTCCAGCTGAATGAGAAGGCATCCACTTTCCATGCTTGTGGGTGGTAAGTCCTTGTGCAGAATTTCTGTAGCTGGCAATTCACTGGAGATGCAAACAGATCTATGTCCGGGCTCCACCATTTTTGTGTTATCATTCTGAAAATTTGTGGATGTAATTTCCAGTCGTGCGGCTCCATGATGTTTCTGCTTAAGTCGTCTGCCGGTGTGTTTTTCTCTCCTAGCAGGAATTGTGCTTGCAGATGAACTTGATAGGTTAGAGCTGTGTTCCACAAGGTCATGGCTTGTCTGCAGAGGGGATATGAATGAGTGCCCCCTTGCTTGTTTATGTACCACATAACTGTGGTGTTGTCTGTCTTTAGTAGTAGTTGTCCTGGATGCAGAAGGTCCTTGAAAGCCATAAGGGCATTTTGTACAGCTAGCATCTCTTTTTGATTGATGTGAAGGTGCCTTTGTTCTGCGGGCCACTTGCCCTGAATACATTTTCCTGCCATGTGTGCTCCCCAGGCGTAATCCTAAGCATCTGTGGTCAGTGTTTGCCTGGCTGTGGGTTGAGTGAAAGGCTATCCCTTGTTGAGGTGACAGGCTTGAGCCCACCATCAAAACTCCTGTTGAAGGCAAGGAATAAGTGGTATTACTGTTTCCAAACTGTGACAGTGTTGAGACCAGACACTCTTTAGGTACCATTGTAGTTTCCTCATATGCAGTCTGGCATATGGAATTAGTAGTATGCAAGATGCCATGTACCCCAAGGCCTGCAGAATTTTTCTTGCAGAGAGTTGGGTTTTTGTTGCCATCAATTGGAAATATTGAGTCAGCTGTCCTTGCTTGTCTAGCGTGAGATTAGCCATCTGGGCCATTGTATTTAAGCTGGCACCCAGGAATATTGTGAGGGCACTAGTTTTGACTTCTTTTCATTTACTGTGTATCCTAGGCATATTATCAATCTTTTACAAACGCCAGATGCTTTAGAAGAATGTCTTTGCTCTCTGCTTGAATAAGGCAGTCGTCCAAGTATGGGTAAATTTGAATTTCTTTTTGTCTGCAAAATGCAATTACTGGTGCCAGGCATTTTGTAAAGACCCTGGGCGCAGTAGATAAGCCAAAGGGCAGTGCAGAGAATTGGTAATGCATTGAACCAGCTAAGAATCTGAGGTATCTTTTGCAATTTTCTCCGATAGGGACATGCAGGTATGCCTCCTTGAGGTCCAAAGTTACGAGCCACGCTTTCTTGCCCAGCATGGGAAGAAGCTGCTGTAATGTCAACATTTTGAATTTTGGAACATCCAGATAAATATTTAGAGAAGAAAGATCCAGAATGGCCTCCAGGCTTTGTCCTTTCTTGGAACCAGAAAGAGTCTTGAGTAAAATCCTTGTCCTTGCTCCTGTGTTGGTACCTTTTGAATAGCTCTCATGTCCATGAGTAATATAATTTGTCTTTGAGCCTCTGCCCATTGATTTGGTGGCAGATTTGGCATTCCTTTTAACCTTGGCAGAGTGTGAAAGTGGAACCTGTAACCTTGAGATACAATATTGAGAACCCACTTGTCTTTGGTGATCATATGCCAATTGTGACAGAAAAGTGTCAGTTTCCCCCCCCAAGGGGGCTGTCAAGAGAGAAGTGCTTGGTAGCTGTAGTGGGAAGTCATTGGGGCTGTTTTTTTATAAGGTTGAGGCCCGTCTTCCCCTTCTTTCTGGGTTGAAGCACCCCATTGTCTAGGCCTGTAAGAACCTTGTGGTTGACCTCTGCCTCTTGGACGTCTGTATCTGCCCCTTTGAGGTCTGTCTGAAACTGGAAAGGACCAATTTTTTGTTGGCCAATTTCTGCTAAACCTGTAAGAAATCCTTCACCGTTTGCATAGATTTTGCCTTATCCTCCATTTTCATTAATACCTCTTCTGCCTTAACTCCAAATAAAACATCCTGCTGCAAAGGTGCATCCAATAATTTTGCTTTAACATGATCTGGTAAAGTCTGCTCTTTTAACCAAGCATGTCATCTAATGACAGACCCTGTAACTGCTGCTCTACAGGAGGCCTCTAATGAATCAAAACCACATTGCAAAGTATGTTTTCCCACTTGTTCAGCTGCATGCAATAAATCCTGCATTTCCTTATAGTTAGGAAGATCTGAATTTGGAAGCATAAGTGAGACATGAAACATTGCTGATATTTAAGCATGTGAAACTGGCAATTTATGGCCCTCATTGCTAAAGTTGCAGATGTATATACTTTCTTCCCCCATCTGTCTAATGCTCTGGAATCTGTCAGAGGGAACTGGATTTTTTGCTGTAGAGGCCTTTACCCCTTTGGGACCCAGAGAAATAGTTTCAGAGTCAGCAACAGGGCTTTTATAAAGAAATTTGTGAGAGTCAGGGACTCTGTAGTATCTGTCTGGCTTAACTGGAGCAGGAGGTAAAGAATCAGGATTTAAACTGGATTCAGAATACACATCATCCACAACATCTAACACTGGCGGAATAGCAAGGGGTCTGTGCTGAGGTAATAAAAGAAAATCTCTGAGTCTTTTCTTGGATTCTGAATAATCCTGGCCCTCCCAATGGAAATGCTCCCTCATGGTATGTAAGGTTTCCCCAAAGGAGTAGTCCTCTGGTGGAGAGGCTGAAGGAATTGATTCCTCAGCATCAGAATCCTCATAAGGGGGTAAAGAGTATCCTTGGTCTGAGGATGAATCTGAAGAGATGGGACACCTGGTCGGATGAGTCATAGTCTGCATCCTGTCTAGGCCTTTTATCAGGAGGAGGGTGGGACACCCTGATCAGAGTAATTAAGTCTTCGGCCATTTTGAGCATCTGTTTCTTAGGCATGGAGGCCTGCCCTGGTGAATGTTGAAGTTGTTTCTTTGTTTTTAAAGGGGTTTTAGACTTAGCAGAAGATTTAATGGTTAACTGAGTAGGTCTGAAAATACCCTCTGAAGCTGCGGGTTGTTCAGCTGATCCTGATCCCTCTGAAGGGTTAGTCTCGGTAGGCCGTAAATCTGGTGTATCTAAAGGCCCAGCCATCTCCACGTGGGAGTCAGAGGCAGCCTGTGGTTCCAAAGAAGAGGTCATCAGGGGCTGTGAAGACACCTCGCTGAAAATCGGAGAACTGGCGACTGGCCTAGAAGAGGCTTCTTCGTCAGTTTTGGGCCTCGGATGCCTGTCCTTGTCTTTGTGCTTTTTGTGTATCTCGGTCGTCAGTTGTTCCGACGGCATGGTGTAATTGAATTTTCTGCCAAAATAATGTCGGGCAAAGTCAAACAGACGTTTAATAGTGCGCTTGTTAAACCTAGCACAAAACTGACAACCTGTGACGTCGTGGTCTGGGCCTAGGCATGGGATACAATAAGAATGGAAATCCTTATGAGGTATTTGCTTCCCACAAGAAATACAATTATTAACTTTTACTGACATCGGTCTGAGGCAAGAAAAAGTGTCCCCAACGGGGTACTTAGCTTTGTAGAAGACTTCGGTTCTGGAATGAAAATCTCAGGAGTCGGCCGACCGGCACTTGCGAACTGCTTTTGCTTCGGGCACCGCGCGGCAAGAAAGACTGAAGAAAATGGCATCGGCTGCATCTTATATACCCCTGGCGCACTGAAGTCAGGGAAGAAGTGACAGCAACCGACGCCGGACCAAGACTTTGGAACTCTGGCTGACTGAGGGACTGCCTGATGGCAGGGTAACCCAAGTGTAATGACTGCGGCAGTGTAACACGATGAACATCAGTGGAAGCCATGAACCCAGAAGGCAAATAAATTCCCTGGCAGTCAGGGATTGTGGAAGCAAGAGTTCCTGGATGTAAGAGGTGAGGGACAGGACCTTTTCTGAAGGTAAGGAAGCCAACATCCTGTCTGATTGGCTCCTACAGCCAAGAAAGATGTAATCTTGGGAAGGGACCAGATAAGATTTCTGGTAACTGATTGTGAACCTTAGACTTTCCAACAGTGACACCGTGAAGGACAAAGTCAGAGCCTGGAGAAGGTCATCTAGGTATGGAAAGATCTGTATGCCCTGTAGCATGCAGAAGGCTATGAAAGGAACTAAGCATTTTGTGAACACCATCGGGGCCGTAGACAATCCAAAGGGCAAGGCAAAGAATTTAAAATGTGATGAAGCAATAGCAAAGCGAAGAAACTTCCTGAACTGTGGATGAATAGAAATATGAAGATAGGCATCCTTGATGTTCAATGACACCATGAAAGCCTGAGGAAGAATAACAAGAAGGGTAGGTAAGGTTAACATACGAAAGGTGGGAGCCTTCAGAAAGGTATTTAGATGAGAAAGACCTAGAATGGGTCTCTAAGGACCAACCTTCCTGGGAACCAGGAATATCCTGGAGTAGAACCCTTTTCCTACATGGAAGGGTGGCACCACCTGAATAGTGCCCTGAGAAAGGAGGTTGGAAGAGTTTGGGAAAGAGCTCCAGTTGTTCTTTTGGAAATTGTGGAATACTCCTGAAAGGGGAGGTGGGGGGGGGGGGTCTTCCACACCATAAAGTATCCTTGCTGGATGATGAACAGGACCCAAGAGTTCTGAGTTATCTACTTCCAATCGGGGGGGCGAAGGGACAGAGGTGTTAATGGCTTGGGAGGTGGGTAGTCACTGACTACCAGGCTTAGCCTGAAAGGGCTGTTTCTGTGTGGGAGTAGAAGAGGTAGATATAGAGGAAAATTGTTTCTTGTAATCTTTCTTACCTTTGGACTATAGGGATCTTGCAGGCTTCCTAGCAAAGGTGGTTTTGGGAGGGTAGTTACTCTGGAACCTGGGAACCGCAGAAACAAAGATATGCTTTCAAGTCTTGCAGTTCTTTGCCCTTCTCATGAACAGACTTAAAAAGTTCTGCAACGGAGGTACCAAACAATGCCTTGCTGCCCGGGGGAAGCCATAACTTTTGCCTTAATGTTATCAGGCAAAGGTTGGGGTCTGAGCCAAGAATACCTCCGCAGGACTGACCCAGATGCAGCTGGTCTAGTGGTTGCCTCCACAGCATTCACAGCTACGCTTTATGGAATCCCGAGTAACCTGAACTGAGGAGTTAAGGATGGAGGAAAGCTTAGCCTTAATGGGAGAGTCAGGAAACTTGAGAGTAGTTTGCCAGCGTCCAAGAGAAGGGCCAAAGAATATTTGGTCATATGGGGTCTGATAGTCAATAGCCCTGAACTGCAAACCTTTTTTTCCTATTCTCTCTGACCTTGCTCTTCGTATCCGAGAGGAGCAGGAAGTGGAAGGACCTTGTCTGCAGAAACAGATATAGTAGCAGGGTCTGCTAATGGACATTTGAATAGGAATTTGGAGTCCTCCTGCACTTTATAAAATCTGTCTGGCCTTTTTGGGGCTAGAGGTTGAGAATCTGGGCACTTACAGGCAGCAGCAAAGACATCTAGGAAGGCTAGCAGAACAGGAGGTATGACAGATGGGGAAGGGGAGTCCATCGGTAGCAGGTCATGGATGTCAGATACCAGACAACAATCCCACTTGAAAAACTCCCTCATCTTAAGGACTGTCTCCCTAAATGTGACAGCCTCCCCCAGGGAATCAGTGCCATTAGATTCCTCTTCTGGAGAGGCATAACCCAAAGGGGAAGAAATTTGGGCTTACCAAGCCAAAGATTCATCCCCTGAAGATTCCTCATCACCTGAGGAGAACTCCTCAAAAGTCCTCTTTTTGAGGAGTAGAGGAAGGAATAGAAGGAGAAGGGAGAGAGAGGGAGACACACGAGGATGGTCTCAGGGACATAAAAGCATTGAATAGGCCTTTGGAAAAGGCCTACCAATCAGGAGGTAGTTCGTGAGAGGCTGAACAAGTTTTGTCTTTATTTTCTTTCTTTTTGGGAGCCTCCATGTAGTGAAAAGTGGATGTGGTGAAAAGCAGATGGGCCTGACATCAGTCTACACTCCACAATGTTGGTAGGAACATCCTCTCATAGAAAATATGTGGGTTTCAGTCACAGCAAGCCGTGGTTCCACCCCTACGCCAAAGTCGGACGTCTGCATTTCCCTGAAGGATGTGCTGGTAGGGCCCTTCACAGCCTCCACACTGGTACCCATCAAAGGAATGTCTACCGACGCCGGGACGGTCTCAAGACCAACATCAGCCTTGGAATAGATGTCCAGAACACAGGGAGCAGTGGATAAATCAGACCTAGGTTTCTTGGCCTTCTTAGCTTGCGGCTCAGCTGAAGGACCTGACGTGGCTTCCATGTCACAAGCGAGATGCTTCAGATGCCGATTTTCAACATACATGTTGAGAGGCTAAGTGACTATTAGGGTCTTAGGAACAAAGGCCTTATCAAATATCACAGGTAGTATGGTCATGATCAGGGTGTAGGCAAAATAAACAAAGAACGTGAGAGTCCTTTTGTGGAATCTGCCTTCCACGCTGACACTTGCCATTTCTAGCTGACATGTAATCAAAACATGCACAGTAGCCAAAGATTGTAGTGAAAAAATCCCAATGGGGTACTTATCTGAACCAAGGTTAGCAACCTGCATGACTAGCAACGACTGGAGCAGACGATTGGATACGCGGCAGAAAAGTTCCGAGGTCTGGCAAGTGCCAACATTAGTTTTATATGCAAAGTCGCTTTATGACCAACAAATGTTTTAGGTACCTCACAGTAGCAATAGACTTTTGCATACTGGCTGAACGTACGAGTCAGTCAGAGGCAGATTCCCTCATGTTAATAATACTGCAGCATATGAACAGGACAACATCAAATGTTTGTACACACACCAAGGACATGTGAGAAGCTGGATTCATGCCAGCATCCATTACTGTCATGCCAGAGGAATCAGACAACAACCAGGTGATGATATAGACTTTCACCAGCCTTAAGAGACATATCCAGGGGCGGCGGGACAGCAGCTGAAGCAGACCGGAGTTTCTTGGCATTTCTCTTGGCAGAAAGCAGACCTTCGGGATAGGAAAATTCTACCATTGTACCCTGTGTCAACAATTTGAGATGTTGGTTCTCCAGGTAAATGGACAAGGAGTAGAGATGGCTACATAGGATTCTTGGGGACAAATGCTTGGTAGACAAAGTACAGTTATGTAAACTCTTACCCTAGAGGTAGATGTCCTTCTCTTCACTGTTGCAGTATTCTTTACATTACAGATCCACTGCCAAGGGTGGCCTAATGTCCGGCCAGTACACCAAAGCCTTTAGGTTGCTTTAAGGTACGCCGTATGACACACTTATGGTTCTTGCGTAGTGCAGTGCATAAAGGTGACATCTGGAAGTATCATCCTCAGAACTGAGAGCCCATTAGGAATGCCAATTCAAAGAAAAAAGAGGTAATCAGTGCATCCAGAAAAGAAATGGACCAGGGGGTGCAGGGAAGGAGCGAATACTGCAACAGTGAAGAGAAGGACATCTAATGCTATGGTAAGGTTTTACACAACTGTACTATGCCCTTCCACTGTTGCTGTATTCTTCACATTAGGGAAGAGTGTCAAAAGAAGAAACTTGGGAGGAGGAAGGACGAGCAGAACCCTCTAGGAAACCATGAAGTATGGCCCTAGCAAAACCATCTCTAGCTCAGGAGATTCCATCCAACTTGTAATGCTTGCTAAATGTATGCAAAGAAGTCCATGTAGCTGCCTCAGGAATAGAGTTGTTGTCCAAACCCTTGAAAAAAGCACCAGAAGAAGCCACAGCCCTAGCAGAATGAGCCTTAACAAAGGAAGGAAGGCTCCTACCATGAAAGGAATAACAAAAAGAAATAGCTTTTGAGATCCAAGAAGAAATCGTTTGCTTGGATACAGCTAATCCCAAGGACCTGGAATGAAAAGGAAACAGAGCTGATCAGATTTTCTAATAGTCTTAATCTTATCTAAATAAAATCAGGCTGTCTGTGCATATCTAACGTGTTCATAGGCAGGTACTAGGCTATCAGCCCTAGGGTCTATACAAGCCTAGCCAAAAAGGTACTCTGGCTTTCGCCACCCAAGAAAATTATTTTCTTGTGTCCCTGTTGAGCAGAGCCACAGAGGTTATCCCTGGAGTGAATTTTCTATTTCCCATCCAATCATCAAGATTTTTCTTGAAGAGTGCTAATGAGGACCTTTGTTTGATATAGATAGGCAGTTTGTTCCACAGTATGGGGGGGGGGGGTCTCTGGGACAGGAATCTACCCCTCCAGCATGTTCTGTTTATTGTGGTGACAAGGTTTAGGTCCCTCGAACGTGTAGCTCGGAGGGATTGGGAGTTCTTTAAGTGGAGCATGTCCAACAGCTCTGGGTTTGACATAGCTTTGTATGTTAGGCAGAGATTGCCTCCGAGTAGGCAATATGCGACAGAGTAAAGCTGGAGTTTTTTTGAGATGGTCTGCATAGGGCATCTGTTTGAGGATGATAATCCTCTTTGTGAGGTATTTCTGTGGCCTTTCCAGTTGTTGTAGATGTCTTGTGAGGTACATACCAAAAGCGGCGTTGTACTCTATAATGGGTCTAATGAGTGACGAGTAAAGGGGAACAATTACCTCTTTTTTCCTGGATGAGAACCCTTTTGTGATGAGATGTGCCACGCAGAAGGATTTCCTGACTACTGTGGCAATGTGATTATCAAAAGAGAAACTACTATCCACCTGTGTCCCAAGGTCTCTTATCACACTTTCGGTGTTAAGTAGACTACCACCTATGTGGAAGCTCATGGGTACAGAGGTTTTACCAAAGTGGATGACAATGCACTTTTGGCATTGAGCTTGAGGCCATGGTTTGACATCATGTATCTGTCTCAGTGAGGCCCTTTTGTAGGATGTCCACATCATCAGGAGTTTCAATTATGGCTCCTAGTTTGTAGTCATCTGCAAACTTCGTTAGCCAAAGACCTTCTGTGTTAGCCTGTACTTCAGAAAAGTAGCTACCAAACAGGAGAGGCCCAGGACTGAACCCTGTGGTACTCCACTTGTCACTGGTCTGAAGTCGGATTTGGAGTCTGCTACTTTCACAGTGTGGGTTCTGTCAATAAGCCAGTTGACAACCCATCTTGTGACATAGGGATTTATACCTAGTTTAGTGAGTTTATCTATAATTCCAGAGTGCAGGATGGTGTCAAAAACCTTGGCGAGATCTAGATAGGCTGTGTGAATCACCTTGCCCTCGTCTATGGCTTTGGTGACTGCTTCAAAGAAGTCGGTCAGGTTTAGGAGACATGATCTGCCTTTTACAATCCCGAACTGGGTGGGGTACAGAGTTTGGATATTACGTGCAACATCTTCTCACTGGCAGATTGCACAAAAAGGGAAAACAGTAGGAAAATGAATAGACTGCTTACGAAAAAACTCATTCCCCACCTTGGGCATAAAAGGCTGAGTACTCAAGGTCATCCTGTCCTTATGAAACACCAAAAAAGGAGGACAAGCCATAAGGGCTTGAAGCTCACACACCTGTCTGGCAGAATTAAGGGCAACAAAACAACAGTCTTCCAACAGCAATGTTGCATGAAAGCTGAAGCTGCAGGTTCAAAAGGAGCCAGATTCAATTTTTCCAAAACAAAATTAAGATTTTAAGGAGAAGGAACAGGCTTCCTCTGGGAGGCCTAGTATGAAGGACACCTTTTAGAAATTGTTCACCCTCAAATCTAGAAGTCAGAGGAGGAGATAAAGGCAGACAAACAGTGATAGCTTATAAGTGGTCCTTGACAGAAGAACAAGCCAACCCAGCACTAACCAATTAGCACAGATAAGACAGAACCAAAGGATCATCCTGTGATGCCCATGCACTGGCCCAGCAATCAATGAGCTTCAATCCTCACCACCAGCACCAGTGAAGGGCATCCACATTAGGAAGGATAAAAAATACCCACACAATGAAGTACAATTTCCCTTAAGAGCACACAGAGATCACAGTCAGTCTGGGGCTAGTTTCTCCCTTTCTCTCCAGATCCCCATTAAGACTCCCCATTGGCACAGATATACGGTCCAGATCCCAGCCTAGTGGTAAAGTTAAAATCCCCAGCACCCTCTCTGTCCAACCAGTGCTTCATGTCCCTGCTCAAGTAACTGACACACACACACACACACACACACACACACACACACACACACACACACACACACACACACACACAGAGAAACAAGTTATATACAAACAGACACTCCTGGGGAAGGTTGGCACAGGTTTCCAGCTATGCCCCTTCTGCCCAGACTATACGGTAGTACCACTTACCACAACCACTAATATCGGCTACTAATAAAGCCCTTATCAAAGGGTGTCCAATTATTACTGTGCAATATTATTATCCAAATGGTAAGTGTGACCAGAACTTTTTAAGGCTTATTTGAGTGGCTTGGCCAGTATCACTATATACATACAATGTACTCTAGAGCTTAAATTATCTCTACACAAACAGCCACAGTTGAAAGATTTAAAAATATTTAATAATAAATAATAAAAACACAATACTTCTTACTACACAGTGTTAGTCAAGAGTTCAGAGATCGCAGGAAAATGATCAAAATAATACAGTAGAATAGTTCTGACTTCAATACAGAAAACTAGTCTAATCTTCCTATTTCCTATGTATTTCTAAGACAGACACTAAAATCTAAGATCCTACTTGCATACAGACACAGGCAGAGTGCTGGTGAGTTGGATGTTCTCAAGACAAAACCTGGCTCTGAGAAAGTCCTTTAAATTGATACTACATCCTGCTGACTCATTTTAGATTACATCATTCTTAATTCTCTGGTTTCCCAGGCTAACAGAAACTCCCATTTCTTCCTCAGCTTGCACCTGGTCAGGAAATTACAGTCATTAAAGACATTATATATGTAAAATCTAACAATCAGCTCTAGTCTCAAAACAATAGGTAGTATTCCTTCATCCAGACATCTCGGCTCCAAGTTTTGAGATCAAACAATTGTACAATGCTTGACTTATTAGGTTTCCTCCAGCAGGGGGCAATGTGGTTACATTTTTGCAGTTCAACATCCAATACAGTCTTTTCACATTTAAGAGAATAAGCCTGTGGCTTATATTAATATTTACAAATGACAGAATTATCTACAAAATTATATCTAGCTAGGCTGGCAGCCTTCACATATATCTTCACACATCCACTGAAAGTGGATCCATGTTAAGAGAAAAACATCAAACAGAAAACCTCTTCCATTTGGATAAGCAGATGTCCCATCATTGGGTTTCCCAGCCTCCTGCAGGACCCTAAGCAT
The DNA here is from genome assembly GCF_019279795.1 of Protopterus annectens. NCBI lineage: Eukaryota > Metazoa > Chordata > Ceratodontiformes > Protopteridae > Protopterus > Protopterus annectens. Next base: position 168,392,915 of record NC_056733.1, read on the forward strand.
ATCCTCAAAAAAAAAAAAAAAAAAAAAAAAAAAAAGTATTTATGTGGAATCAAAATCCTATCACTCATAGGGTCAGCTGAAGAGTGGACAGGCATGGATGCAGGAGTGATCCCTTTTCTTGTGTGACCAGGTCCATCTTGTGAGGTAACTTGTGATCGTGGCCCTTATTAGCTAAATGCAAAAGAGGGAACCAATGCTGTGTCAGCCAAAAGGGAGTCGCCAACAAGATTTTTGGGAGCATCCTGTTAAATTTTGAACAGGACTTTTGGAATGAGAGGAAGGGGAGAGAGCATGAAGAAACAACCCCTTCCAAGAAAAAGATAAGGCATCCACCTTCCAAACCAGAGGACCTGGGACTCCGGTACAAAACAGAGGATGTTGTCTGTTCAGAGGGGAGGCAAAAAGATCTATTTGAAGAATACCCCCAATGGTGGACAGTGTCCAGAAATGCATTCCTGTGAAGCATCCATTCATGGGATTGAGTTAAGGACCTGCTCAGAGTATCTACCACAATATTTTGACCCAAAGGAATGTATACTGCCTGAAGAGTCACTTGATACTGGACAGCAAGATCCCACAGTAGCAGTGCCAACTGGCACAGATAAGATATTGTTCCCCCATGTTTGCTGACATACCACATCACTGTAGTATTGTCTGTAAATACCTTGAGAGGTCCTGGGGAGTAAAAGAGGGGTGAAAAGCCTGAAGCGCCATCAGAAGAGCTCTCATCTCTTGGACATTGATGTGCTCTGTTTAAGAGGTGACCACACCCCCTGCACCTTTAGGGAGCAAAAATTCCATGTCTGAAGCGCCTGTGAACAGCTCCTGAGAGGAAGAGTGGGATGAAAAGGGAGCCCTGGATTTATAGACAACTGCTGGATCCACCAGTAAAGTTCCTGATTAAGACAAGGCAGAAAAGGAACTACAAATTCTAGGGATGTGCATGTTGAAGGCAAACTGATTTCAGAAACGACTGAAACTTTCTCATGAGGAGTTTGACTAGAGGGAGCAAAGGAATACTGGATGCCATGAAGCCCAGAGCTCTCAGAAATTCTCCGGCTGTACTAGAGACCAGAGGAAGAAGAGTTCGAAAGAAGGAAATGAGTGTCAGGGTCTTGGGAAGAGGAAGGGATTGTCAGCATAGGCACCGTCTGAATCATGCCCCCCAGAAAAACACGGTCCTGAGAAGAAGTCAGAAAAGACTTGGTTTGTTGTGAACCTCAGGCTTTGCAGAAGGGAAATGATAAAATGGAGATTTTGCAACAGGATCTCTGGAGACGATGCCTTGAAACAGGAGGTTGTCCAAGTAAGGAAATACTTGGACCCCCTGAATCCTGGAAAACGCAATCACAGGAGCGAGGCATTTGGTGAATACCCTTGGGGCAGTAGAAAGGTCAAAGGACAAAGCAGAGAACTAAAACTGCCAAGAAGCGAGAGAGAAACATAAAAACTTCCTGAAAAGGGGATGGAGCAGGATATGGAGAGAAGCATCCTTGAGATCCAGACGCACCATACAAGTCTGAGAAGGCAGAAGAGGAAAAAGTCTTAAGGAATAGCAATGAAAAGAGGGCACCCTCAAAAAGGTGTTTAGATGAAAGACATCTAGAACTGTATCCAAGTACCCTCTTTTCTGGGTACTAGAAACATCCTGGAGTTAAAAGCCCCTCCCCCATTTGAGACATAGGTACCTTTTGAATAGTACCCAGAGTCAAAATGTCCCAAAGTACATCTGGAAAGAAGGAGAGGTGTTTGAGGGGGCTGAGGAGTACCTATAAAAGGGGGATAGGATTTCCAAACCATGAAATACCCCTGGCAAATAATGGACAGAACCCGGAATCCTGAGTAATCTTTGCTGGGAAGAATATGCTAGTCAAACAGCACCTGGTTTATCTGTAAAGGGAGACTTCTGAGGCACGGAAGTCAGAGTAGCCTTAGCAGAAGGAGCCCACTTGCCACCCTTCTTACCCTTAGTAGGAGGGCCTGTGAACAAAAGCTGGCTTATTGGCATAATTTCTCTGAAACTTAGCCATAGGAGAAACACACGTTTAAGTTTCTATAAAGCCTTATCTTTATCCAGAAGGAACTTAAACATAGCTGCAGCAGCTTCTCCAAACAAGTGTTTATTATCGAGGGACATCCATCAACTTAGCCTTACTATCATCAGGCGAAGGTTGAAGCTGAAGCCAAGAATACTTCCACATCAATGACCCAAAAGCAGCAGCCCTAAAGGAAGTATCTGCTGCATTCATAACTACACTTGATGGAATGATAAGCTACCTGGAAGGAAGTCCCTAACAGGGAAAGGGCAGAAGTTTTACCCTCAGAGTCTGGAAGATCAGAAATAACCTGATAAGTCGAACAGGAATGCCAACAAATACCTAGGCATATTGGTTTGATAATTAAACAGCCCTAAAAGCCAAAGTAGCAGAGGTGTAAACCTTCTTGCCTAGCCTTTTCCATGGTCCTGCTATCTTTATCAGAGGGCAGTAACTTGGGAGAAGGAAGCAATTGAGAGGGCTTTTCAGAAGCTACAGACACCACAGAGGGAGTCAGCAGAAGGACACTTGTACAAAAATTTACAGTCCGCAGGCACCCTATAGAATCTATCAGTTTTTTTGGGAGTCTGGACCCTTAGAAGCATTAGGAAATGCATCCAACAAGGCAGCCAAAACAGGAGGAACAGCAGAAGGTTTAGAAGAATCCAGCTCCAGAAACTCATTAGAATCGTTTATACACCTCAGAAAACTGATCACAATCCCACTTAAAAGAACTCAATCATCCTGGAGATTGTCCCCCTAAAAGAAATCTCTTCAAAGGGAGTATCAGGACTGGTAGATTCCTCTTCCTCTGATCCACAGTCTAAATGAGATGGAATCTGAGAAGAGTAAGCAAGGGAGTCCTCATCCAAATCCAGCTCCTCCTCAGAGGAATCCTGTTTCCTGGGTCTTTTAGGAGAGTAGAGGACCAAGGGGGGGGCTGAAACAGAAACTCCCTGAGGAGGTTTCAATGCCATCAGAGCAATAAAACCCTGAGTCAAGGCCTGCTATTCACTCTGTGAATCCTTAGCAGCAAGAAAAATATGTTTACTCTCTTGTTTTTTATTCAGTGGGATGCACGCCTTATAAAATTTGGAAGGCTCTGACCCAGGATGGCATTCAATGATGGTAGCAGGGACAACTTTTCTGACTAAAATTTGAGGAACACCCCTGGGCCCCTTGGAGATAATCAGCTGTGGTTTTCATTTCCCCCGAACATCCAAAGTGGACGCCTGCAAAACCTCCTCAGACATGCTTAAAGTCAGATTCCTGCTGGTCTCCAACCTGGTCAAGGCAAAGGAATCCAATGACAAAGTCTGGCGAACCTCCAGGCACTCACTCACCCCAGAAGAGAAGCCAGGCAGGGACTGAACAGCAGAAGATTCCAGCCTATGTTACCTGGCCTTCTTCACTGACGGCTGTGTTTTGGAAAGGGATGTACCCTCCATAAGGTCTTTTGCAAGAAGCTTAAGATGCAAACTTTCAAGACAAAATGCTAAAGAAGATAGTCTACAACAGTTTTTGGTCCTAAAGTCTGACAAATGCAATAGGATGTAAGGTTGTGAGAAGCACCTAAGCAAAAGAGACACTGGTCGTGGTGGTCTTTATGGGGAATCTGTCTCCCACACTGGCATTTACCTTTCTTGAATAATGTGAAACCCCACAAGCAACAACAAAAAAAAAAAAAAGTTAAGTACAAAAGAACTCCAACAGGGTACTTATCTGCAATGGCTAGGTGAACCAGCAATGGAACAGGCATTCAGACCAATGTTCAAATGATGGCGTTCAAACTGGTGGCAAAGAAGTTTGGAGGATGGTACATCCAGGTGTCAGCTTTATGCCCTATGCTACAAAAGGAGCAGATGTGTGACATATGACGTACATTAAGGCAACCTAAAGGCTTTAGTATATTGGTCAGACAGGGCACCATTGGCAGGGGATCCATAATGTAAAGAATAATGCAACAGTGAAATGGAAGGACATCACTCTGTATGCTCATGAGAAGCACCCAAACAGAAGAGGCACTATGGGAAATCTGACTCCCACACTGACATTTTCCCTTTCTGGATAACAAGTAAACTCATAAAAATCAAAAAATAGAAAAGGATAAGAAGAAACCCTAAAGCGGCTGTTATCTGAAACACAGCTAAGTAACTAGCATGGAAGGAGGAACGTTCAGACTGGCTATCAATGATGGCATTCAGACTGGTGACAAAAGACTTTGTGGTTTGTGCATCCATACATCACCTGTATGCCCCAAGCCTTGAACAGGGAGCATACATGTGACGTACAATGTCTATAAAATCATTAGGCTTTCATATACTGGCCAGCTGTTGGGCTACCATTGGCAAGGAATCCCTTTGGTAAAGAATACTGCAACAGTGATATGGAAGGACATCCTTAGAGGCAACTAAGAAGACAAAGATAACTTTTTGTGATATGTGATGTAGACCAAATGGTTAAAGCACAAGGTCTGCTCCAGAAGTAAATTACTTATTTGCTTTTTACTTGCTTTTGTTTTGTTTTCAGACTATGCAGAGCCTGCCCACAGTGCAAGCCAAGAAAGAGAGAAACTCATCACAGAAAATACTTAAGAAAACAAGATGAGGCAAGCATCAAAGGTACACAGAGTAACGTTGTAACCAGTAACAACTTTGTACAAAATAAAAAAGTTACAAGTTAGAAAAACACCAATAACAGTCTCGAGTATAATAAGGACTGCACTACCAGGGTGGCACTGTAATTGCAGAAAAAAAGTTAATTCAGCACTAAACCTGCACAAGTATAAGACAGCAAAGTGTCTGAGCTTACAACAGCTATACCCGAGTAGATGTTACTTTGTCATTATTTTGTACTAACTCAGTAACACAATGCTTCCAAAAATTAACTTTGGTAGCAGCATGCTTTAACTGAAGGTGGTTGTTATGTCGGCTCCTGTGTTTTTTATTTTTTTCTTCTGTTTAGTATTCCAAACAGTTATTTGCTTTTAGGTGCTAAAGTTATGACATGGCAATCCGAAATCAGGTCTTGATCCACAGTGATCCGATCCCCCCGAAGACATTTGAATCTTGGTACTGTTTCCACACTGGATCCACCGGGCTACTCAGCAATTAATTTCCATCATGGGGTAGCATTTTGTCCCACCAAAGCAACAATTTGACTTTTTTGTTTCATTAGTATCAACTCTGGTAGACTAATTTGGAAAGTGTTAAAACTGTTTTGCAGCTCAGCTTCAAACACTAGCAGTGGCATCTGGTGAAATTAATAGTAAATCACCTGCAGCAGGAAAAGTATCAGCTCTCCCACAATGATTTCACATCATTCACAAAACAGTAAACAGTAAGGGATCTAGAACAGTCCGTGGCAAGCCAGTAGTGACACTTTTGAGAATGTAGGTTACATTTGACCATTTCACTCGAAGCGGACTGTCTTCAAGGTAAAGGTGGATCCAACTGCATCTCAGTGACACAGCTCAAGAATAAGCAGCAAGTGAATCACAGTACTGAAACCTTTTTTCTTTTTGTTCCAATTTCATACCACAGATTTCAAACTCCTCTATATCCAGATCCTGGAAATTCCCATCTTCGAAGGTCTCACTTTGAATTGGCTCCCAGTTGCAGCTCCTGGTTTGACCCACACTAGGGAGGGGGTCTCCTTCTAGAAAGCCCTACATACACAGTGAGCGTCCAACTCCTCATAACTAAACTTTCTAGATTCATTCTGCAGTGCACCTCTGAGTGGGATATAGCCAGGTGTAAAGCCGTCATGCTGCAGCTTGTATTGAGAGACATCATCTTAAGCCCTAGGTGTGCAGAGGCACTGAATGGAAATGACTCTATCTATGCAGTGAGGTGTCCTCCTTTGCACACACCTTGCTGAAGCAACAGCTCTGTTGTCATGGCCCCACTAACCCTACCAGGGCTTGTGGAGGAACCTCACCCAGTATGCCCCACACCAAGCAAGTAATCCACTTTCATTCTTCTTCTTTGACCCCCCCCCAATTCCAGCAGATGTCTGAAGCAAAGGCATCGGCATGCCTACCCTATGTATACTACTGTGTATGTGTAATTGGTGAGGAAGGTAGCTTAACATTGAGTAGCATAGTCTAAATACAGGTCTGCAGCATCCAGAGCTTCAGCTGCATGGTTTTAAACCCTTTTTGAAGTATTCATAAGTAATTTTTTTTTTTTTTGTAGAAAAAAGTTCTAAGCTTGTTTTCCACCATTCCTGTTACTAGAGCAGTCCAGATACAGATCTGCTGTATCCAGGACTGATTCGTAAGTTTCTGAGTTCCCCAGACCTTTGTGTGTTAGAGGGAAGCCTTCCAGCTCATCAGTGGGAGTGGTAAGCACTAGGTAGCCTATCTACCACAAGAGGAGTGGTGTCTGGCTCTGAAATTGTAGTTTATTGGCTGCTGCTGTTCAGTTTTTTCTATCCTTTTCAACTTTCTCTTCTCTCTTACACTTTAATTACCTTATTCGCCTAGCACTTCATCAGGCTTTTTGTAGCAATTATTGTAGCACACACAAGTACTATCAGCACTGGACGTCCTATAAGGAAACAGTTCCAGTACTTAGTAATGATGACCATCCCTCCTGGCATGTCTAAAGGTCAGCTTCCTGTGCTTTCTCCTATTAACCTGGTGAACTTGTGCATTCTGAGGCAGCGTAGCCACTCCCTCATGTACACACACAACCCTCTCCTCTTACCTCCCAACACTGAGACTTGTGAGAGATGCACTTGTATCTCCAAATTGGAAGCCATGCACTCTCCAGTCAAAACCGGAATAGCTGGTCAAGAGGAGAAGGTCAACACCTGCACCACACCATGTGGAACACATAGCCCTCCAGAACACCCACCATCACAGCCCTCACATAAAAACACAAACCACACACCCACCTTCACGGAGGATCTCAATAGAAATCTAGCCAAACAGCAGAGACCTCCAAGGTAGAAATGCACTCTACCACCACAGCACAACACAAACCACAAGACACACAGCTCACCCACACAGTGTAGCCCTCAACCTAAGGCAAAACAGCTTCTACAATACAACAAGCATAGGTGACTCAATAGTGAGACACACTGATGTCCCACTCACTAGGCTGAATAAGGAGAAGGTAACAGTCAGCTGTCTATCAGGTGCCAGAATCCAACACAACACATGCACTCCGGTCACTCCACAACAAGTACAAGTATGACTCTGTCACTGTCCATGTAGGTGTGAATGACCTGAGACGCACCTCCCTGGACTACACGAAAAGAGACATGGTGGAGCTCTCGGATTATGTGGCCCAGGCAGGTATGACCCTAGCCCTGAGCAGCATCCTACCATCGCCGACAATGATACCACAGTACAACCAGAAAATGACTGACTTCAATAATTGTCTACGTTTCTGGTGTCATTCTAAGGGGATCCAGTATCTGCCTGCTTGGGATGACATGACTGACAAACCTCGATGCTTTGCCTGAGATGGCCTGCATCTGTCACCCTTGGGTTTCCGGGTTTGGGCTAAGACTCTTGCCACCACTATAGTGCCTTTTTAGGTGGTTTTCCAAAGACCAAATTACCACTACTTCTGTTCACCTGGATCAAACTACCACCACTTCTGTTCACCTGGTTATAAAAGAAGGCAGAGCTTATGCAGACTATCCCGCAGGCCTCTGCAAGTGCCACCCCAGAGAAGGAGACAAGACAGATCACCAATAGGTCTCAACTTCTCTGCTCAAACTGTGAACAAAAACCCCAAATCAGGGATAGTTTTAAATACTCCTCTAATTTGTGCATAAAGTTAATACAACAGATTTTGCATCAATATGAATTTACTGAGAAACTCCAATGTCTGGCAATAGACACGGGCTATAATCCTCCAGAAAATCAAACATTTTATGAGGAACAAGGCAAAAATTAGACAAAAATCAATGAAAGTTGAGAGCTCTGCACCCCCAAATCAATAGATATGGTTCCAGAACCAACATTGTCAGTAAAGGTAAAGCAGGCCATCATTTGGGGATGGGTCAGCATGTATGACTACAGGTATGTGGGGCATTGATAATGAGGGGTGCAGCACATCAGAGCCATAGAGTACAATTTGAATAAAAAATGGCTACACCCATGGTCTGAGCCATTAATCGAATCTGATCAGTCAATGTGGCTTGTAGTCATGGCTTTATCCCTCTACTCCAATGTGACTGGCGCACAGTACTGAAAGCTTTTAACAGATCAAGAAATAAAGCAGCAACAGCAGTTTACTTGTTGAGGACAAGAGATGAATCTAGGATTTCAGTATCATCTTTACATTTCAGATGGAAGCACAGCTGCCTGCCAGTGCACAGAATACTGAAGTAGGTACTTCAGAGCCATTTAAAGATATCCAATACACAAGCAATACTGCCCAACAGGGTCTGTGTTCCTGTGTAAATAAATGTCCACCAGGGGGGTGTTATGAGACTCAATGCCGCAGGCGGCGGGCTTCTATACCCCTGAAAGGGCAACATTTACACAGTAAAACATCCTGGAGGGCTTTATTGCACTTAGAGAATGGGCTGTCTATAAAAACTGTTGCGTTTACTGACTTTTTTTTTATTACTATAGTATTTTTATATGCTTTTGATGAAGGATAGTTTGTCTGCCTAATGTTTCTAACTTGCTGCAGTATATGTAAATTGTGCTGGATGAAGTATTTTACATCCAAAATATAAAATTTAAAAAAATATATCCAGATATTTATCATCCAAATACAAAATTTTAAGAAATATCCAGATATTTACTTCATTTTTGGTCCCTTCCTCCTAAAATGTGTGGTTTGTTACCAGTCATTGGGGACTGAAGTCATTACATAATGGCATACATTTGAGTTTCAGGCTTAATTTCCTTCAGAAAATTCACACAAATCCTGTTATTCAAGCAACTCTGTAATTTTATAAGAGCAATATTTAAAATCTGTCCCTATTTTTGAACCTTTGTTCCACCTTTATTTGAGGCTTTATCCAAATTTCTCAAGCTACGAGGTTGAGAGGTATGCATACCTGTTAACTGCTGCTGCCAGCAGTCGATCAATCTGACACACAAACACACACACTTGTGCTTCAGAACATGCATGCTAACAAATCCTGTTATACAAGCAACTCTGTAATTTATAACAGCAACTTCTGTTCCTATTTTTGAGTCTTTGCTCACGTTTATTTTAGGGCTTATCGAGATTTTTTGAGCCAATAAGTTGAGAGGCATGCAGTCCTCTTAACTGCTGCTGCCACTGCTCTGTTGCTCTCATTCCTCACATACACACAGACAGACACACAGATGCACACATACTTCCGCTTTCATGTGTGCAACCATGCGTACACACACACATACAGACAGAAACACACATAAAACACTTTTCTGTTTTGTTTCTTTTACTTTTACACTTGCTAAATAGCAAAGGTGCTGCTCAGCGAGTGTAAAATATTGGCTCAATCAATCTCACTTTCACACACACACACACACACACACACACACACACACACACACACACACACACACACACACACGCGCATGCATGCTATTCTATTTATTTATTTATTTATTTTTAAATTTTCCTTAAATTTTACACTTGCTAAACAAAAGAGCTGCTTATTGAGCATAAAACAATGGCGGCCATTAGCTTCCTTTCTGTGCTTCAAGGCACCTTAAATATGCTGCTGTAAAGCAGCAGACTCCTTTTTTCAGCAAGCATTAGCTACAGATTAACACCATCTTGGAAACTATTCGTTCTCCAGTCAGAGTGGTAATGTACAGGTTGCCATTCTCTAAAGAAAAAGAACCTTAACAAGGGGAGATCAGTAAGACTGATAACAGCAGACTTGCTCTTGTAGACAGGAATAACAGCAGCTGTATATGCACTGTGCTCCTTCTGGCAGCCAGTTTGACAGACTTTGTTTAACTTAGCGTAATCCATCTTTGTCTCTGCAGAACATCAGCACTAGTTAAGAGGGTTACCATGCTAACATTCTGACTCCTCTAAAGAGCAAGCTACTAGACATCACCTTCTGCAGAAACCATTTACAAAGTATAAGAGAAGTACAGTTGTGTACACTTAGCATAAATGTAGATGTTCGAGTGCATTCACTGTTGCAGTCATCACATTTGGGTTATCTGCTTGCAGTAGCCCTCAGTCGGCCTGATTATCAAAGTCTTGGGTGTTGCGTCGGTTGCTGTCTCATCTTCCATGATGTCAGGTAGTCAGGGGTATAAAGCATGCAGCTGACACCATTACATCAGTTTTTCTTGCCCCAGATGTCAGGTGCCCCCTTAATGGGAAGCAATTAAATATACATACAAGGTTATACCTCCAACAAAAAAGCAAATACACCAAAAAGTTTTTAAGCAATAGAGGTATAGCCAAAGGAAGTCAGGGGGCTGGAGGGAGGGTAACCAGGACTGCAACAGTGAATACACTCGAACATCTACATTTATGATAAGTGTACACAACTGTACTATGTTCTTCATGTTTCACTGCTGCAGTCATCACATCTGGGTAGATTCCCAAAGCTAAGGATGGGAGGATGAATTTGGATAGCATTAGGACCAGCTATAAGGCCTTGCAAGACTGCAGTGGCAAAACCAACTCTGGATTTAGAGAAAATTGGTAAATGGTAATGCTTGGTGAAAGTATGTACAGACCTCTAGATAGCAGCCTCTAGGATGTCCCTGGTATGGACACCTCTGAGAAAGGCTGTAGAGGTAGATGCAGCCCTGGTTGAATGTGGTCTTATGACCTGTGGGATAGGTTTTCCAAGGTGCTTATAGCAGAAATGAATGCAATGGCCTATCCATTTAGAAATGGTTTGCTTTGAAATGGCCTTCTCCTCTGCCCCTGCAGCAAATGCCTCCAGCAGCTGTTCTGATCTCCTGAGAGGGTTAGTCATGTCCAAGTAAAATCTAAGTTGCCTGTGCACATCTAAGGAGTGCAGTATTTGTTCCTTTTTGTTCTGTGGATTAGAAAAGAAGGTTGGCAAATGAATGGACTGATTAACAGCCACATTGGATACTACCTTGGGCATGAAGGAGGGATTGGTCCAGAGGGACACCCTGTCCGCATGAATGATGACGAAAGGCTCCACTGCCATAAGGGCCTGTAATTTAGACACCCTTCTTGCTGAAGTGTTGGCTAAAAGGAAGGCTGTCTTCCAAGAAAGGAATTTCAACTCTGCATTTGCAACTGGCTCAAAAAGAGGTAGAGTGAGTTTTTCCAATACAAAGTTAAGGTCCCAGGCTGGAGTAGGGGCTCTCCTGGGTGGTCTTAAGTTTTTGGCCCCTCTGAGGAACTGCTTGAGCAGTGGATGAGAGAAAAGGGGTGGTTCTGTGTTGTAATGAGCTGAAATGGCTGAGGCATGAATTTTGATGGAGGAAAAAGAAAGGCCCTTGTGAAGCATCTCAGTTAAGTATTGAAGAATCTGAGGTAAATTGGGCGCTGCTGTGCTCATCCCCTGAGTTTGGTTCCAGGAACAGAATCTTTTCCATTTTTCAGCATAAGATTTTCTAGTACTAGTCCTCCTTGCCTCCAGAATGACATCCCACACTTGCTTACTGAGGGATGGTAACGGAGAGATCAGGTAATTAGCCAGGCTGCCAGGTTCAGGGTTTGAAGCTGTGGGTGCAGAATCTGGCCCTCCTGCTGGGACAGCAGGGCAGGGATCTGGGGCAGGTGCCATGGATCCAGCAGTGACACACTGCGCAAGAGGGGGTACCACTGTTGGCGTGGCCAGTCTGGTGCAATCAGTATCATCCTTGGTTTGTCCTGTTTGATCTTTAGTAGTACCTTGGGGAGGAGAGGCAGAGGAGGAAAGGCATAAACTGATAGATTTTTCCAGGTAAAAGACAGGGCATCCACTTTCCAAGCTTGTTTGTGGGGAGTCCTTGTGCAGAATTTGTCCAATTGGTAGTTCTGGGGGGAGGCAAACAGGTCTATCTGTGGGCTCCCCCATCTGTTTATCAACATGTTGAATGCCTTTGGCTCCAGTTTCCACTCGTGTGGGTCCATGAGATTTCTGCTTAGATCGTCTGCCAGTGTATTTAGCTTTCCTGGCAGGAACTGAGCCTGTAGGTGCACTTGGTAGCTCAAGGCTGTGTTCCACAAAGCCGTGGCTAGTCTGTAGAGAGGGTGTGAGTGGGTTCCCCCCTGTTTGTTTATGTACCCACATAACAGTGGTGTTGTCTGTCTTTACCATTAACTGTCCTGGGAGGATGTGGTACTTGAAGGCTGTCCAAGCATTCTGTACAGCTAATATTTCTTTTTGGTTGATATGCAGGTGCATTTGACTTGGGTTCCATTTGCCCTGAATGCACCTCCCTGCCAAGTGAGCCCCCCCCCCCATACATAGTCTGATGCCTCTGTTGTTACGGTTTGGGCGTCAGGGGTAGAGGTGAATGGCAGTCCCTTGTTTTGGTGGCAGGCATCTGCCCACCAAAGGAACTCTAACTGTAGGCATGGTATGAAAGGAATCATTGCTTCTAGATCCTGATAATGTTGACACCATAGGCATTTTAGATATCATTGTAGTTTCCTCATATGCAGTCTTACATATGGAATTAGGAGAATGCAGGAGGCGATGAACCCCAAGGCCTGCAGTATTTGTCTTGCAGATAGCAGGGTCTTTGTGGCCATTAGTTTGAAGTAAGCTGTCAAATGAACTTATTTCTCTGGCGTGAGGAAAGCCATCTGGGAAGTTGTGTTCAAGCTTGCTCCCAGGAATACAATTTCTTGGCAGGGTACCAGATGTGATTTCCTTTCGTTTATGGTGTACCCCAGAGAAGTTAGCACTTTTTGTACAAACGCCAGATGATTCAGTAGTGTGTCCTGGCTTTCTGCCTGAATTAGACAATCGTCCAGGTATGGGTATATCTGAATATTTCTTTGCCTGCAAAATGCAATGACTGGAGCTAGGCACTTTGTGAATACTCTGGGCACAGAAGATAAGCCAAAGGGCAGTGCAGAGAACTGACAGTGCATGAAGCCTGCTTTGAAGCGTAGGTATCTTCTGCAAGATTCCCCGATTGGGATGTGCAGGTAGGCTTCCTTTAAATCCAGTGTTGCCACCAGGCATCCTTGCCTAGCATAGGAACCAATTGGTGAAGAGTTAGCATCTTGAATTTTGGGATCACCAAAAAAGTGTTTACGATAGAGAGATCCAGGGCAGGATGCCAGGAGTTGTCTTTTCTGGGGATCGAGGACAGGATGCCAGGAGTTGTCTTTTCTGGGGATCGAGGACAGGATGCCAGGAGTTGTCTTTTCTGGGCACCAAAAAAGTCTCGAGTAGAAACCTTGTCCCCTTTCCTCTTCTGGGACAGTTTGAATAGCCCTTATACTTAAGAGAGAGAGAGAGAACTTGCTTTTGAGCCTCTGCCCACTGATTTAGGGGTAGATCTGGCCAACTGTTTGGGGTTGGTAAAGTGTGGAAATGGAATCTGTATCCTTGGGAAACTATTTTTAAAACCCATTTGTCCTGGGTAATGAGTTCCCAGTTTTTTTACCTGCAGAGCAATCTTTCCCCCTAAAGGAGCAGTCAGTTGAGAAGGGCTTGGAAGTTTTAAAGTTGTCATTGAGACAGTTTACCATAATGGGGGATCTTACTACTCCCTGCTCTGGAAGTGGGAGCCCCCCACTGCTTAGTCCTGTGCATGCCTTGGGACTGAAGCCTAAGTGGTCTGCTGGTTCTGGGTTTGGACTGAGAAGGCCTGGAAGAGGCAGGAAAGGACCAATTCTTAGAGGGCCAATGCCTACTAAATCTTGGAGGCTGCACTTGCAGGAAATCTTTAACAGTTTGCATAGATTTAACTTTTTCCTCTATCTTTTTAAGAACTTCTTCTGCTTTGTTGCCAAACAGGTCGTCCTGGTTTAAGGGAGCATCCAACAATTTAGCTTTAACATGATCTGGCAAAGATTGCTCCTTAAGCCAAGCATGCCTTCTAAGTACAGACGCAGTAACAGCAGGCATGCACAATGCCTCTAGTGAATCAAAACCACATTGCAAAGTATGTTTTCCAACTTGTTCAGCAGAATGCATTAAATCCTATAAATCCTTATTTTCAGCACAGTCAGGAATCAACATAATTTTCTGTTTAAGCAATCCTATAATATGCTGTTGCAGACGTGTATACCTTTTACCCCATCTATCCAGCGCCCTGGAATCTCTGTCAGAGGTGGTAGGTTTTTTGGCAGTAGTAGCCTTTATGCCCTTGGGTCCCTGTGAAATGGTCTCAGGTTCCGCAGTAGGATTTTTAAAAAGGAACTTGTGAGAGTCAGGAACCCTGCAATATCTATCTGGGTTTCTGGAAGTAGGAGGTAAGGAGTCAGGACCCAAGCAAGACTCCGTAAAGTACAGGGGGGATAGCTAAAGGCCTGTGTTGGGGCAGGAGTAAGAAATCCCTAAGCCTCTTTTTAGAATCAGAGTAATTCTGGCTTTTCCAGTGAAAATGCTCCCTAAGAGTATGCAAAGTTTCACCAAAAGAGAAATCCTCTGGAGGGGAAGCAGAGGGAATAGAGTCCTCTGCATCAGAATCCTCATAGGTAGATAAGGATAAATCCTGGTCATCAGAAGAAACAGAAATTTCAGAATCCTGATCAGAAGAATCATACCCAAATTTAGTCCTAGGTCTCCAAGATGAGGAAGGTTGGCTTCCTCTGATTAAAGTAATAAGGTCTTCAGCCATTCTTATCATTTGTTTTTTAGGCATAGAGGCCTGACCATGCGGTCTGGGCGAGGGTTTTTTAGGCATGGATCGAGTTTTAGGCCTTGAAGAAGAAGATGGCGTTGGTTTAAATATGCAAGTCAGTAGGCCTGAATACACCCTCAGAAGCCGGTGCCTGCGCAGCGGCTCCGGACCCATCCAAGGTAGAGACATCCACAGGTTCCACAGTTGATGCATCTCACGGCATACCAGACTCCGAATGGGTCTCAGTAGAGGCCTGCGAATCTGAGGTAGCGGGCATCAGGGGCTGCAAAAGCGCCTCACTGAGTATCAGCGAACTGGTGACTAGCTTAGGAGAAGCATCATCGGCAGCTTTGGACCTAGGCGGCCTGTCTCTGTCTTTATCTTTTCGTTTTTTCGGAATGCCGGTAGTCAGGTGGCTTACCGAAGCCATATCTGGATAATTGAACAGAGTACCAAAATATTTAAAAGTGTAAATATACCGACGACGAATAGCTCATTGTTTAAATAAGGCACAAAACGACAGCGAGGTACGTCGTGGTCAGGGCCTAGGCAAGGAATACAGTAAGAGTGAAAATCTTTATGAGTTATTTGCTTTCCACAAGAAATAGAATTATTAACTTTTACTGACATCGGTTTAGAGCAAGAAAAGGTTTCCCCAACGGGGTACTTAGCTTTAGTTGAAGACTTCGGTTCTGAAACTCGAAAAAAAAAATTTCAGGAGCCGGACAACCGGCACTTGTGAACTGCTTCTGCTTTGGGCACCGCACGGCAAGAAAGACTGATGTAATGGCATCGGCTGCATGCTTTATACCCCTGACCACCACCTGACGTCATGGAAGAGGAGACGGCAACCGACGCAGGACCCAAGACTTTGATAATCAGGTCGACTGAGGGCTACTGCAAGCAGATAACCCAAATGTGATAACTGCAACAGTGAAACAAGACAAACATCAAATGGTTACCAAAGCTAACAATGAGCATTTGAAACCAAATCCTTCATATTTACTTAGCACTACTTCACACGTACTTCCTAAGCAACAGTTCAGAATAAGACCTGTACCACACATTAATAATGCCAGTATCTTTTCTTCCATGCTGGTCAGAATGAACACTGAACCATACATCAATAATGCCTGCCTTTTCTCCTACATTTTACCATCTTTTATGCAGCTGTTACTAGTTTCCAGTTTGATTACAAGAAAAAGACCAAAGTGATACAAAGAAAAGTAGAAGGAACTAATAACCTGGATCCCCACAGTAGCTTTATATAAGCCTTTTTAATAAAGGAGGGGTTTAATACAGATTTTCCACTAGGTTACACTTGTAAACTAAGTAACACAGGTGGCCGAAAAAACAAACTGTTCTGACACTGACAGAGTTATGTGCTTGAACATTAATGATAAGATCGCTGCAGTGGCTGGCTAAGGCAGAAGAAATATAGACCGGCTTCTGGATTTAATATTTTCAGAAGCAGCAGCCGTCATGCCTGTAGAAGTTAAGGCACCTTCCTCTGGGCTTGGTCCATTCAGTTTATTCCACGATAGCAAATTCCTTATTGGTAAATTAATTCTTGTCAGTGATATCCATTATGGTACTGAAGAATGATGACTAACCGCATAAATATACGATTTATAAGCGAACCTAAATGTGGAGTTACTGTCAGTGGTGAACAACACTCACTGCAGGATACTTTCCTTAGACCTACTTCATAAAATTCTTACTGCTATTCTGGTTAAAGTCACAGAAAAAAATTCAATCTTTCTGTGTAATCTGCATTAATACACCAAATCAACTGGATCAATGTCCTTGCAGATTAACAGTAAAACTAACCTCTTCACGTGAGGCACTAATGGTAAATAATACATTTGGAGGAGACAGACCAGTATAGTGAACACCTCTAGTGCTCGAGTGTTAGCTGCAGTCTGGAGATTTGCATGTAACAGCACAAAAGAAGTCAATCTCAATGGCCTCAGCTAACTCTAAAGCTAAAACTTACATTCCTAGCCCACAAATGAGTGGATGGAAAGCCTAGAGAAAAACATTACGGGAAATCAGTCTGACTGCAAGACTTTCTTCTTGGTAATAGAAACAGTTAAATGCAGGTACACTAGCCAGAAAATAACCCATATACCATTGTCTTCTTCAAAGACTAAAGCTGCCACTAAGTTTTGATGTTACATCACCTCTATTTACACTACCTGGTGATAAAGTAAATAAAACTTTTTTAAAAAGGTCTCACATCCCCTTACAAACATCAGCACTTCTCCACTATCTACGGAACAGCACATACTTAGCTTGACATGCACATACTTAATGACATTAAAGGTGGATGTACTTTGGTGAGTGGCTGACATTAAATTTTCCTTAATAAGTGAAAAGGATTTTAATTGTGTTTTATTTCTTAAGCACTGATTCTTCCTTTAGTCATCACCATACTCAATGCTTCAAAAATGTCAATGGGAACAGAGATACAGACTTGATTACCCTTCAGCCTTCCTAAAGGCAATCATACACCACAGCTCACCCAAAAGTTATACACTTCACTTTTCAAAAGTTTTACTTGATGTTAATAGCTAAATAACACTTAAGTATTCTGTGGAAACTGCAAGGCCTCTAATTATAACACATAAGAATTGCACTTACTTTCTTCTTTTTCCTTCTTGAAGTACTTCATCCCTGCCAACAAGACTCCACCAATTGTGAAAGTGACTGCCAAAGACTTCCAAGTGACAGGCTACTGAAAACAAGACCAGGTTATTAAACAGAAAATGTGTTCTTGTATGATCTTTTGCACCAACAGTAGCCTCCAATAATCAAACGGATGCCTAATTAGCAGTTATCATACATGCACTAAATGAGTGCATACCATATTTCACTACTATACTTCTAGATAACACTGCTAAATGCAGCCAAATAGCAAAAATACTTACTGCAGGCACCATCTAAAATGAACAAGTACATGCACTACAAGGAATTATAATCAGGCTCCAACTGTAACCCTTCATTGTGTTCCTACCATAGATGCCAAGAATGAAAACACAGGTTCATAGGTAGGCACTAGGCTATTGGCCCTAGGGCCTATATAAGCCTAGCCAAAAAGGTATCCTGGCTTTTGCCACCCAAGAAAATTATTTTCCTGTGCCCATGTCGAGCAGAGCCACAAAAGTGATCCCCGGGGTGAATTTCCTATTTCCCAAACAATCATCAAGATTTTTCTTGGAACGTGCTAATGAGGAGCTTTGTTTGATATAGATAGGTAGTTTGTTCCAGAGTATGGGAAGTCTCTGGGACAGGAATCTATCCCTCCAGCATGTTATTTATTTATTTCAGTTTGTTAACCGGGAAAGTCCATTGGGCCAAGGTAGCCCATTTTCAATGGAGGCCCGAGGAGAAACTCTCCAGACAGAAAGACAATATACAATGTATTAGTACAGCATATGAGAACAACAGTTTAACATTCAATATACAGCAAGGCAAGATTTTACATATCTTGAAATATATCAGCTGAGTCAATCACTTATAAGATTAGCAAAAACAATAAATTTATGTTCATTTAATACACTACATGTATTTAGGCAAAGTAATTTTAGAGAGATGAATTGAAGCAGTGGCAGAGATTAGAGTAGAATAGAATAGGGATAGGAATCAGGTAGGATGGGTACAGGAGCACTCCCAGAGGGAGTAGAGGTGAGAGTGGAGCAGGGTTTTAAAGGATGGTAGGTTAGGGGTAGTTCTAATGTAAGGGGGAAGAGAGTTCCATAATCTGGCAAGGGAGAATGATAGTAGAAGTTGCCCTGGTGTGTGTAAAAAAGCTTGTAAAGTTCTAAGAGGTTCTGATTTGTGGATCTAAGTGTTCTATGTGACTGGTGAAGTTTTAGGGAAGAGGAGAGTGATGGACAGTTAGAAGGATTTGAAAATCAGCTTGTGTGCTGTAGTTATTTGAATGAAATTTAGGTAGCTTGGGAGTTCCAAACAATTTAGAGCATGTAGGGAGTTGCAATGGTGAGTAGAGGATTTGGATCCTGTGGCAAACTTTGAAATTTTGTTATAACATGAGGAAAGTTTAGATTTTAGGGATGATTGGAGGTTAGTGCATACAAAAGGGAGGGTAGGTGGTAGATAGGAGTTGTCTAAAAGACAGAGAAAGGTAGCTTCTGTGTCGATAAAGCATACCAACTTTAATATCGGTTTGTAGGTGGATATCAAATTTTAGCTGGTCATCGATAAGAACGCCTAGAAGTTTTGTATGGGGAACTATTTCAATAGTTGTTTTGTTTAGGCTAAGTATAGAGAAGGATGCTTTGTTAGCAGCAGTATGTCCAGAAGGTGTAAAGATCATTATTTTAGATTTGGAGGCATTTAGGGCTAGGTGATTGTCAAGCATCCAGGACTCAGTGGTGGAGAAGGCTTCTTGCGTAAGGTTTATTAGTAAAGGAAGGGTTTTGGCTGAGCAAATGATAGTGGAGTCGTCTGCGTATTACACCAGTTTAGCATTGGGGATCTTTTGGTGGAAATCATTGATGAAAATGTTAAATAGTAAAGGACCCAAAATAGAGCCTTGGGGTACACCTGTTGGGGTGTGAAGGAAAGAGGAAGTGCAGTAGTTCCATTTTACAGCTTGTTCCCTGGCTGAGAGATAGCTGGAG
>NC_056733.1:168574322-168654322 GCF_019279795.1 Protopterus annectens
CTGCCTGGGTAAAATGTAGAGCTATTTTTTTTCTTTTGCTGGAATTGGGTAGAAAGCTACCCGGCTATCAACTGGTCTCTGTAAGTACCATTCTGTTTTTGTCGGCTACTCTGCAGGGTCCTGTTTAGAAAAGAACACTATACCCAAGTGTAACAGTTTGATGTACTCTGAAAAACTCTGCCTAAACATTAATTTATGGTGGAAGTGTTGAATGCCTTGCTCAGTAAGAATTGCATTTCTTTACTGAACTGTGCTGTCAGTAAATCTTCTTTCAGCTGCTCCTGTTAGGGGTCACCACAGCGGATCATCTGTTTCCATTTCTTCCTGTCGTCTGCATCTTTTTCTATCACACCAACCACCTGCAGGTCCTCTCTCACCACATCCATAAACCTTATCTTAGGCCTTCCTCTTTTCCTGTTACCTGGCAGCTTCATCCTTAGCATCTTTTTCCCAGTCAGCATCCCTCCTCAGCACATATCCAAACTAACGTCATCTTGCCTCTCTGGCTTTGTCTCCAAACCTTCCAACCTGGGCTGACCCTCTAATATACTTATTCCTAATCCTGTCCACGCAATCCCGTCCACTCTCATCACACCCAGTGCAAATCTTAACATCTTTAACTCTACCATGTCCAGCTCTGACGCTTGCCTTTTTCTCAGTGCCACTGTCTCCCACCCATATAGCATAGCTAGTCTCACTACCCTCTTGTAGACATTCCCCTTCATTCTTACTGGTACTCATCTGTCACAAATCACTCCTGACACTCTTCTCCACCCACTCCATCCTGTTGTACTCTCTTCTTCACCTCTCTTCCACACTCGCCATTACTCTGAACTGTTGATCCCAAGTATTTAAACTCATCCACCTTTGCCACCTCTACTCCCTGCATCCTCACCATTCCTCTATCCTCCCTCTCATTCACACACATATATTTTGTCTTAGTCCTGCTGACCTTCATTCTTCTTCTCTCTAGAGCATATCTTCACCTCTCCAGGGTCTCATCCACTTGTTCCGTACTCTCACAGATCACAATGTCAACTGCAAACATCATAGTCTACAGGGACTCCTGTCTGATCTCGTCTGTCAACCTGTCCATCACCATTGCAAATAAGAAAGGGCTCAGAGCCAATCCTTGGTATAATCCCACCTCCACCTTAAACATATCTGTCACTCCCACCGCATACCTCACCGCTGTCACACTACCCTCGTAGATATCCTGTACCACTCTTACGTACTTCTCTGATACTCCCGACTTCCTCATACAATACCACAACTCCTCTCTAGGCACCCCATCATATGCTTTCTCTATAATATATTATATTATTAATAATATATTAATATATTTAATTAGAATATATTAATATTATTATTGTAATATATATATATATATATCATATATATATATATATATATATATATATATATATAGATATATATATATATATATATATATATATATATATATATATATATATATATATATATATATCCTATCTGTCAATAAATATGATTTTTAATTCACATAGTGACTCCAGTGACTATTTGGTTTGTCACAAACCACACGACGTACTACAACAGAGTGTGTGACAAGAGTAATGCAGCTGAGACCATCAGTCTTTATACAGAGTGGTTTATTAAGTTCAAACAAAGCAAGTTCCTCCATGCAAAATAAAATCTTGTGTTTTTAACTAAAATACAGAAACTGGTAAAATCTTGTGTTTTTAACTAAAATACAGAAACTGTACCTTTAGTTCAGTCTGTTTTCCGGCAGTATAAGTCTCTGATAGTAGCTTTCTCTGGAATCCTTCTGGTAAAAATGTTTTACAGCTTCTTCTCCAACCCTGTTCTTTACTTTGATTAGTTCTCTGTCCTAGAACTACTGCTGTGGACACTAAGGTCTCTTTACCAAATACATACACACTTTGCCTGGCCTTGTCTTAGTAATACAGGCATGTTCTGCTCTACTTATAAAATAATAGATACAAGGTACAGTTGAGTAAGTACTCTTACCATAACAGTAGATGTTCACATAGATCATTGTTGCAGTAGCTTAAACTATATGGGATGTCCTGCCAAGTATCAAGCCCACCATCATTGTGCTTCCAGAGCTTTTGGGCACCTTCCACCTGCTTTAACTGGAACCTGTATAAGAATCTTAGAAATAAAGGCCAGCTACTGCACCAAACTTCAGAGATTTCTTGTCCGTTACAGTGGAATCATGAGTGTTATAAAAAAAACTAAAATGACATACACTGTCAAAAATAATACAGAGAGTGGGAGGACTACTGCAGCAGTGATGTTGGGGGGGCTAATGCAACACTAATCTTAGAAGTGACTACAGCAGCAGTGATGTTGGGAACAGCTACAGCAGCAGCAGTGATGTTGGGAGCAGCTACTGCAGCAGTGATATTGGGAGCGGCTACTGCAGCAGTGATGTTGGGAGCGGCTACTGCAGCAGAGATGTACTTGAATGTCTGCATGTATGGTAGGAATACTTACATAATTGTACTGTCTTCTTTATTAGATCACTGCTATGGTACCCTAAGCTATATGGGATGCATACTAAAGCTTAGAGAGCTCAGGAGGAAGAAGGTGGGTCAGAATTCAAGTTTCTATGAAGAACAGCCTCAACAGAGCCATCTCTGGATCTAGAGTAGGAGTTTAGTTTGTAATGCTTGATAAATGTGCAGTCTGATGACCAGGATGCTGCCTCTAGTATAATTCTAGAGTCCTCCCATTTCCAAAATGCTACAGAAGTAGCCAAATATGTAAAATAAGCCATGATTTTGCATGAAAGTGATCGCCTGTGGTGAGAAAACAAAGAGCAATAGCTTGCGACAGCCATCTTTAAGATACTGCTTGTCCTTTTTTCTTACTTTCATAGGAAATAAATAGCTGATTGGCATTCCAGAAGGATTTTGTTCTGTCAGTATAGTATCTGAGCTGTCTATGGACATCTGAAGTATGGACTACCTTTCACCATCATTCTTGTTCCCTGGGAAGAAAACTGGGAGATTAATAGTCTGGTTCAGTGTAAACTCGGACACCTAATTAGGCATAAATGAAGGGAAGGAAACCCTATCCCTATGAAAAATGAGAAAGGGATGACAAATCTTTATGGTTTGTAACTCTGATGCATATTGGGAAGATGTCAAAGCAATTAACAAAACTGTTTTGTCAAGATAAGAACTTTTGTCTACCTCCTGAGCAGGGACTAAAGGAAACGGTGTAAAACCCCTTTAAACATTTGTTTTACAGATTGTAATGTAGAAAGGAGGGAATACAAGGACCAGTAAACAGAAATGGTGGACAAGTGAAGCTTAACGGAATAATAGGAAAGACCAGCAGATAATAGGTAGCACAAATATTGAAGAACCATAGGTATCTGCTCCTGCACTGGATCCTAGTTCTTGGAGTAGCACCAACTAGAAAATCTCCTCTACTTCCCCAAATACAATTTTCGAATAGCAGGTTTCTTAGCTTCTTGTAATACCTTCTGTAAGTCCTCAGAAAAAAGTGATTCTATCATCCAAGCAGTCCGCTGAAGAAGTTGAGGATTGAGGATTGAGATTTGTCAAAGAATCCCTGTCCAGTGTATGTAAGTCCATCCTGTGATCTTAACAAAAGGGAGAACATTGGGTGCCAGGGCCAAAAGAGCCAAAAACATAAAGGAACATTCTCAAACAGGGGAATGAAAATACATTTACTTTCCAGCCCTGAAAGCATAGAGTCCTTGAAAAAATGTCTTTAACTGTCTGGTTTTGTGGGAGCCAAGCAGATCTATTTGTGGTGTTCCCCAAAGAAGGAGCAATTCCTGGAAGATCCTTCCGTTCCATTCGTGATGGTCTGTTTTGATTCTTATCAGCTTGTTTTCTACAAACTTACACTTTAATGAAATATAAGTTGCCTGAAGAGATAAATTGTGCTGAATTGCTAGATTCCAGATTGTCATAGCTAGTCTGCAAAGGGGAGATAAGATCTGGTTCCTCTGCTTTTTTATGCACCATCACTGTGGTATTGTGAGTGATGACTAATGGAGGACCAGGAACCCAGAGATGATTTAGGGATTGGAGAGCATGTAAGAGAGCCATCATTTCCTTGATACTTATGTGTTTTATCATGTCTGTTCTAAAAATCTTACACCTTTATTACATGGACACAAGCCTCCCCAAATGAATTCTGAGGACTCCATTGCCACCAGCTGAGTAGCGGGCTGTGGGGTAAGATGAAGACCTGGATTGACTGTCAAGTGATGCACCCGCCAATTTAGCTTCCACTTCTCAAACCCCAGAACAGGAGTCTGTTGAGTTGACAGAGGTTTGGTGAGCCATTGAATTTTCCTCATATGAAGTCTGGCCTGTGGAGTCTTGAGAACAGTAGAAGCCATGTATTTCAAAATTCTGAGATAATCCCTGGTTCATGCATGAGTCAGCTTGGGGAATTCCAGAAAATGAGTCACATAAGAGATTGCTTTGTTTTGCGGATGAAAAGCCATCATCATTAACAATGTATCCAGAAAACAGCCTAGAAATGTTATTCTTTGTGTAAAGATAAAAGATTTTTCCCTGTTTACCAGAAACACCAGCCTGAAAAGCAGTTTAATTACCCAGTTGATAGACTTTTTTTTGATGATTCTCGAAGGACTTTGCCACTATCAGGCAGTCATCTGGGTAAGGGAAAATGTGAATGTCCTGCAACCTGCAGTAGGCAATTATTGGAGGTATGCACTTTATAAACACCCTGGGATCACTAGACTATCCAGATGGCAAACAGAAAATTGAAAGTGTAACTTGGCATCAGAAAATAAAAAATCCGTTGTGGATTGGGATATGATGATAAGCATCCTTTAAATCTAAACTTACTAGGGAAAGAAGAGCAATACAAACTGAAGGGAGAACATTTTGAATTTTGGAACTTTGATGCGTCTTCATGACCTGCCTGTCTTTGATATTAAAATATTCTTAGTAAAAGCCCTGACCTCTTTTAGATGGAGGCACAGGTTCTTTGACACCCTGAGTCAACATCTGATGGAAAATAGGATTAAGAAATGAGTCTGAGTGAGAGAGTGTGAGGGAATCCCCCCAGTAAAGGAGGGGACTCCCATTGCCAGTGGTAACCTTGGAGAGTGATGCCTAGCACCCAAGAATCTGAAGTTATACATTGTCAAAGAGGAATGCAAATGCCCAGAATTTAAGACCAATTATTAGGATTACTGGGCAGGAAAATGGGAATGGTGATATTGTTGGTCTATTTTAGTTTTATTTATTTATTTATTTATTTTGGCTGATGTTGGTTTTGGGAGGTCCCTTATTACTGGATTTACCCTGTCATTGTCTTTTGTACGTTAATTATATTAAAGACAACAAAATAGTCCTTAAATTACTTATAGCATCTTGGACTTGCAGTCCTCAATCAAGATGTTTCCAGTAAAACCAAAGCAATTTAAATACACATGTTGCTTAACTAAAACCATCACCAACAGTTAAAACAACCAATAATATTCCTAATGCAATGAAGGAAAGTGAAATAAATCCTCCTAGCTTGCCAGTTTAATTTCTTATTTAACCCATAAGGGTATATTATAAATTACATTTCCTTATATCTCAACCTGTCTTTAACATCATTATCTATTCACTCAACATTCTTATAAAAGTTTACAATACCTGCTTTTAAATCTTCACATTTACTATCATGAGTTTCTGAAACTGTGCAACCAATGTTAATCCATCACTTTGTTTCTTATATTCCAACAATGTTCCTTTAGTCATAGGGTTATAGGACCATAGGAGGTTACTAGGCTAACAGCCCCAGGGTCCTTACAAGCCTAGCCAAGTTCAACCCATGTTCCCAAAGATGTCTGGTACAAGCAGACACTAAAATCAGCACCTATTGCCCCTGTCCAAGTGGGACACAGGTGGAACCCCTGGGTGAATTTCTGGTACCTATCCAATCGTCCAAATTGCGCTTAAATAGGGCCAAGGAGGTGCTTTGTGTAACATGAATAGGAAGCTTGTTCCAAAGGTGGGGCAACCTCTGTGAGACAAATGTGTCTCTCCAGCAAGTTTTGTTGATTTCACATACCAGGTTAAGGTTCTTTGAGTGAGTGAGTGACCCGTGTGCCATTTGACTTGCGAATGTGCAGCATTTCGATCAAAGCTGGTTCAGAGATTGCTCTATATGCAAGGCGCAGGTCACCTCTGAGCAGTCTGTGTGACACAGAGTAAAGTTACAATGATTTCAGTCTGTCCGCACAAGACAGATTTTGAAGACCCTGAATTTTCTTCGCAAGGAGCCTTTGTGGTCTCTCCAATTGCTGCAGGTGTTTGGAAAGGAACATACCAAAGGGAGCATTGTACTCTGTCATTGGTCTGATGAGGGAAGAGTAAAGGGGGGTTTTAATCTCTTTTTTTTTCTGGAGGCAATGCCCTTACTTATGAGATGAGCAATATAAAATGCCCTTCTTACCACTGTAGAGACATGGTGATCAAAGTTAAGGTTGCTGTTAACCTGTGTACCCAGATCTCTCACTACTGACTGTGTGCTTAGGGTATTGCTAATGATGTGGTAGTTTGCAGGAACATCACCCTTGCTGAAGGGGGATGATAATGCATTTTTTTGCATTAGGTTTAAGACCATGACTTTGACACCAATCATTAGTCTGCATAAGACATTCCTGCAGGATGTTGACATCACTAGGGGTTTCAATGATCACTCCCAGTTTACAGTCCTCAGCAAACTTTGTCGACCACAGTCCTTTAGTTTTAGCTTGCACTTCAGAGAAGTAGATTCTGAAGAGTAGGGGTCCCAGAACTAATCCCCATGAAACACCAGTAATTACGGGTTGTCTGGAGGAGGTGGAGTCCCCTATTCTGACCATATGAGTTCTAGCAGTGAGTCAGTTTGCACCCCACCAGACAGTATATGAGTTGATACCCAGCTGGGTGAGTTTACCAATGATGCCTGAGTGGGGGATTCTGTCAAAGGCCTTGTCTAAGTCTAGGTAGGCCATATGCACAGATTTGCCCTTCTCTGGTGCTTTGGTGACTGTCTTAAAGAAGTCCACCAACTTTAACAGGCATGATCACCCCTTGACAAAGCCAAACTGGGTAGGGTCGAGCATTTGGAGATTTCCTTTATCTTTGTTAATAAGGTCTATGATGATTCATTCCATGGTGTTGCAGATAAGGGTGGTCAGGCTAATGTGTCTCTAGTTCTCAGGGTCCCTGAATGAACCACTTTTGTCCAAAGTGATGATGGTAGCTGTTTTCTATTCCACTGGGATGAAGCCAGTGCTTAGACTGTGATTGAAAAGCATGCTCAGTGGTGATACAAATTCCTATTTTAACCCATGTAGAACACATGGTCCTGGATGTTGTCTGGTCCCATAGAGGCTGTGTTTTTTAAGTTTGAGAGGCCATTTAAGATCTGCTCCTCAGTGATTCTAGGTGAGGAATAGGTGTTTGGGATGCATTGGGGGTATATTTGGTGGGGATAGGGGAGTGAAGTTTTCACTGAACCTGTCAGCCAGCAGGTTTTCTATAGCCACATGTTCTATATATGTAGTACCATCAACTACAAGTTCAGCGCAAGTCTGGGCCTTACCTTTGAGGTTATGGATATAAATAAATAATGCCTTGTGGTTATTCTTAATTAGGGAAGCTAATTTGGATTCATAGTTAGCTTTGGAGGACTTCACTAGGTGTCTTATTTGCTTGTTTAAGTTGAGGAGGGAGTGTTCCAGTTTTGAGACCATTCCTTCCTGCTCTCAGACAGCAATTTCTTTATCCTGTTATATAGCCTATTAATGGCAGTTGTCCACCAGGCAGGTTTGTTTTTCCTTGAAGATCTTGCTTTGGTTCTGTCATGTACTGCAGAGTCAATACAATTGTACAGGTGCTTGTATAAAGCATTGATGTATAACTTGGCATAGGTGTTTGTTCCATCAGTAAGGGAGGGGCTATGAAGCTATTTATGCCATCACATAAAAGTTTGTAATTGGCCTTGGAGAAGTTTTTTAGTCTAGTTGTTGCTAAGGGGGGGGTCTTGTGTTATAGTTACTTCTAGGGAGACTGATTTGTGGTCACATCTCACCAGGGATGGCCACACAGTGGGGGTGGTGCAGCGGTTTCCCATGTTGGTGAGCATCAGATCCAGGATATTTGTGCCCCTTGTGGGTGTGTCAACCAGCTGGTCCAGGGCAATGGAGTTAACAAAGTACAGGAACTTTTGAGCAAGTGAGTTAGAACACGTATAATGTACCCATTCTATGGATGGGTAATTAAAATCACCCAAAACCAGGGTGTTTGGTTGTATCTTGATTGACTGCGTTAGATCCAAGTAGGCTGAGTGGATGCCCTGAGTCATGGAAGAGGTCTTATAGCTACCATTGACCTAAAGAAGGGTCTCACTTAGAGTCAATTGCACCTGAAGTAATTCAAGGGAATTGTGCTGTTTAACCAGTCTATAGATGTATTTATCTTTTAATGAATATTGATACACCACCTCCTTTAGTTCTCATGCCTTCATTTTGTGGTCTGAACATGTGGAAAGCAATGTAGCCTGGTATAGCTGGGATGCTCACCGCAACCTTAAACCAGGTCTCTGTGACTGCACAAATGTCAGCATCTTTCAGGTTGAGGACCGCTTCCAGTGAGTGCAGTTTCCGGTTTACACTCCTAGCGTTTAGCAGCATAACCTTGAGGGTGTTTTTAGAGGGTATTTTTATGTTGGGAATTTTGTTCTTGTAACATTGCTTAAAAAAGGCACTGTGGGGATGGCAAGAGCCTTAGCCAGTAACCGAAACCCCAGGGGTGACAGATGAAGGCCATCTCTGACAAAGCATCAGGGTCTATCGACCATGTCATCCCAAGCTGACAGATACTGGATCCCCTTTGAATGACATCAGAAACTAAGCCAATTGCTGAAATCAGTAATTTTTTTGTTTGCATTGAGGTAACATCCTAGACGAATGCTGCTTAAGGCTAGGGACATTCCTGCTTGAGACACGTAATCCGAGACCTGAGTCATGTCTCTCTTCATGTAGTCCAGTGAGGTACATCTCAAGTCGTTCACACCAACATGGACTGTGACAGAGTCATTATAGTGCCTGTTGTTGAGAGACCTGAGTGCATGTGTGATGTGGCAGATCCTGGCATCTGGCAGACAGCATGACTGTGATCTTTTCCTTATCCAACCTGGAGAGAAGGACATCTCTGTGTCTCACAATTGAGTCACCTATGACTAAGATGTTTGTTTTTGTGCTATGCCTTAGAGGCTTGACTGGTAAGACAATGGTGTGTGATCTATTATGTGTACTGTGTTCTGCAAAGAATGTATTATGTGAAGCGTGCTTGTGTTTCTGTTTGGAAGGTCTCTTGATGTTTAGGTAAGCTTCTTGTAAGGACCTCCACATATATAGGTTTACGTGTTGTTGATTTGGTAGGTGCATGAGGTGAGGTGTGCATGCCGACAACCTGCTTAGTATCAGATGGACTGACTGGTGAACAGGAGAGCCTGGATTCTAGGTTTTTGATATAGATGCATCTCTCACATGATGAATTTGTGTGGACTAGAAGTGGGTTGTCAGTGTACATGAGGCAATTGCTACAGTGCCTCAGGATGCCCATGTTGACCAGGCTGGGTGTAGAGACTGTGGGAAATTGTCCATCCGTAAGTTGATGTGGTCAGAAAACAGGGAGAGAACAGGTAACGTAGAGGACAGGAGAAGTGGACAAAAAAGTACGAAGGGCTAGTTGGTAGGATCTGTGTTGGTACATCAGGAGCTTCACTGACTGTATCACCTGTCAGTGAGGGATAATCACAAGAACTCACTGATGGCGCACCAGCAGAGTACTAATGGAAAATTTTCAGGCAAAAGTGTTTGCATCTATAACCACCAACGGTGCCCACTGCTATGCAGCAGTGCGTGATGCACAAACACATTGCTATGTTGCAAACGAGCACAAACTGATCTAAACAAATTAACCAATAAAAAACTCAAAACTGTTCCAGCAACCTTCAATCAGGTGAATTCTAACTTCACTCTCCTGCCACTTGGGTGCAGGGGAACCCTCTCCAAGAAGAGATGGCCTGGTTTATTGCTCGTGTTATACAAACAGAACTAGATTCTAAAGGTCTGAATCTAGTCTATCCTACAGCAAACAAAGTGCAACAATATAGAAAAAAAAAAAAAAAAAAAAGTTCAGATAAGCAGTGATATGGTTAAAAATGCAGTTCAAAAGTGCAGTATGCAGAGAAAAATTCTACTTAAGTTTTGCAGAGATCTAACTTGGAAAGTTCTTTTTTTCTCTAAAATAATTAAGTTCTCATATGCACCAGAAACGTACTACATTTTGGGCAAACAAAACTTACCATAATACAAATGGATTTCACTTAAATTTAATCTTATTTTACTTTCGGTAAACATCAGAAAACATACTGTACAATCTCCACATACCTGATTATATTTGATCTTATTAAATAGTATTTATTATTCTAATTTTAGGATGTTTAAAATGGCTATAAACCACCATATATTGTATACTAATCCCCCACCTATTGGAGAGTATAACTTTCAAGCTTGATATTTTGCAGACATATTTTGTTGTTTTTAATATTGGTTCAGTAAAACGTGGTTTGTATTGGCTTTTATAAGTTAAGTCTTCTGGAAAGACCTAGACAGTGATCTAAATGAGAAACTCACATGGGGTGGGGATAACCTGAAATAACTCCGAAAGGAGGTCTGAAAAATCTAGGTTGCTCCTCGGATTAACTTTCCCTATTCATCAAATAATTTGAGAACATCCACAGAGGAAGGCTCATTTAATAGATCATTTTACAGAGTAGAATTAAGAATTTCTGACTTTATAGAGTCAGGGAAATTCTGAGAATGTAACTAGGCCTAACTTCTCATAACAGAATCCATAGCATAAGGTATGCTTTGTAATCTGAAAAAAATAAAAGATTGAAGGAACAACAGAGATGCTCTAGACTCTGAGGTGGGAAGGTCATTAAAATGAGGCCAGGAGAAATTTAGATATATGAGCCTGACAGATCACAGTTCTAAATGCTGGGTGGAAGAAGCTTAAATTTTATTACCAAACTGATTAAAAGCTCTATCCAGCCTATTTAAGGATAAAGGATTAACAGCTATAATGAGCTTATAAGAACAGGATTTAGATAAGGTAACCAGTGCTGGATGCACTCTAGGATAAGTAAAAAGATGTTTGTGGGTGGGCCTTTTATAACTATCAGGCCTTCTAGGAGGCGAAGATTGTGCGTTAGGGGATGTATAAGCTGCGAAAAAGATATTCTAGGACTGGTAAAACAGGCAGAACAGGAGCCTGCTGAGGAAGGATTTCCCACAGCACTGGTAAAACAGGCAGAACAGGAGCCTGCTGAAGAAAGATTTAGGTTCATAGGTTCATACTAGGCTATCTGCCCTGGGGCAATTATAAGCCTAGCCAGATTCTGTATGGCTTACGCCACCCCTTGATTTGAGTATACTGTGCCCTTTTTAAGGTTTAGTTTACTGTGCCTCTGTCTAATAGTGACATGGGAGTAATCCCTGGGACAAACCTATGATCCCCCATCCACCTATCGAGAGTCTTCTTGAAGAGATTCAGTGAAGTGCTCTGCCTCACATGAACTGGAATTCTATTCCAGAGCGAAGGGAGCCTCTGGGTTATGAACCTGCCCCTCCAGCAAGTTCTATTTATTTCTGTGCTGAGGTTCAAGTCCCTCGAGCGTGTGGCTCTAAGGGATTTAGATTTACTGAGGTGGAGCATGTCCATTAATTCTGGATTTGACATAGCTTTGTATGTCAGGCATAGATCGCCTCGAAGTAGGCGGTATGCAACTGAGTAGAGCTGGAGTTTTTTTAACCGAGCAGCATATGGCATCTGAGACCCTTGATCCTCTTGGTGAGATACTTTTGGGGTCTTTCTAATTGCTGCAGGTGTCGGGTAAGGTACATCCCAAAAGGGGCATTGTATTCTATGATGGGCCTGATGAGGGATGAATAAAGGGGCACAATTACCTCTCTTGGTCTTGATGTGAAACCCTTCATGATGAGGTGGGCTATGTTGAAGGTCTTTCTAACCACTTTGGCAATGTGGTTTTCAAAGGAGAGATTGCTATCAACTTGGGTCCCCAGGTCCCTAATAACTTTCTCTGTACTTAATGGGTTTCCACCTATGTGGTAATTTGTGGGCACATTGTTTTTGCCAAAGGGTATGACTATACATTTTTTGGCATTTAGCTTTAAACCATGGCGCTGGCACCAGTTATCTGTCTCTGTGAGACCTTTTTGAAGGATGTTTGTGTCAGCTGGAGAGTTGATTATGGTGCCCAGTTTTCAGTCGTCTGCGAACTTGGTGAGCCATAGTCCTCCCACGTTTGCCTGTACCTCGGAAAAGTATATACCGAACAAGAGTGGTCCCAGGACAGAACCCTGTGTGATGCCACTTGTGACCGGTTTCGAGTCTGACATGGCTCCAGCAACTCTCACTCTGTGGGTTCTGTCTTTGAGCCAGTTTGCGACCCATCTTGTGACATAGGGGTTTATATTTAAGCTGGATAGCTTATCTATGATGCCCGAGTGGGGTATTGTGTCAAATGCCTTTGCAAGGTCCAGATAGGCTGTGTGGACTACCTTTCCTTCATCTATAGCTTTGGTGACTGTTTCGAAGAAGTCAACCAGGTTCAAAAGGCAGGATCTGCCCTTGACAAAGCCGAACTGGGTAGGATCTAGTGTCTGTAGGTCCCCAATGTCTTTGTTTATGAGCTCCATAATGATCCTCTCCATAGCCTTGCAGACTAAGCTAGTCAGGCTTATGGGGCGATAGTTTCCAGGGTCCATAGAGGCTCCACCTTTGTGGAGTGGGATCACTGTTGCTGTACGCCATTCTGTGGGCACATATCCTGTAGTGAGGCTGAGATTGTATAGCTGTTTTATTTGAGGGATTAGTTCCTCTTGGAGTTCATGTAGGATGCAACCTGGGACGCCATCTGGTCCCATGGAAACAGTGTTTTTTGCTTTGGAGAGGGCAGCCTTCACCTGAGCATCAGAGATGTTTGGGAGGCAGCCCTCTGCCGGGATCGATACTTGCTCTTTTGGGGGGGGGGGGTTGCACTGAACCTGTCTGCCAGGATCTTTGCGTTGTCTGTGGGTTCAGTGTATTTTTTGTCATTTAGAATCAACTCAGAACAAGTCTGGGAGTTGCATCCCAGGTTTCTAACATAACTGAAAAAAGCCTTATGATTGTCTTTGGTGTCCTGTGCAGTTTTTCTCTCAAAGCTGGCCTTGGAGGATTTTATGAGGGATCGTAATTTTTTGCTAGTACTGATCAGAGATGCCTTCCCTATTAGAGATTTTGCTCTATCATGTAGTAGCTTCCTCCTTCTGTTGTACAGTTTATTTATGGCAGGGGTCCACCAGACTGGTGCCTTTGGATGATTGGGTCTTGGTTTTGTTTGGGATAGCATGATCCATGCATTCCTGGAGATGTCCGTAGAATGCTTTTATATAGGATTCTGCAGTTTGGGCCGTAGTTTCCACTGGCCCTGGGGCCTTGAAGGATTCCACTTCGGTTTTGAGAAGTGAGATGTTCGCTTGAGAAGTTTTTCACTGTGGTTTTCTGGGCTGGGGGTGGGGTCGGGATGTGGACATCCAGTGAAATTAATTTATGGTCTGATCTTACCAATGAGGGATATACTTCTGGTGTGGAGCATAGAGTCCCCATGTTGGTAATGATCAGGTCTAGTATGTTGTCCCCTCTTGTGGGAGTGG
The DNA here is from genome assembly GCF_019279795.1 of Protopterus annectens. Taxonomy (NCBI): domain Eukaryota; kingdom Metazoa; phylum Chordata; order Ceratodontiformes; family Protopteridae; genus Protopterus; species Protopterus annectens. Next base: position 168,588,112 of record NC_056733.1, read on the forward strand.
TGACTAGTTGTTCCATAGCATTTGAGTTTATAATTTCCAGGAACCTTTGGGCTAAGGTGCTGAGGCTTGAGTAGTGCTCCCAGTCAATGTTTGGGTAGTTGAAGTCGCCCAATATAATGGTGCTCGGAGAGATCTTCATGTTCTCCAATGTTTTCAGGAAAGCCGAGTGGGATTCCTGACTTTGAGAGGGTGGTCTGTAGGATGCTATAAACTGAAAAGCAGTCTTTCCCACTGTTAGTTGCACGTGGATGGTCTCCGATACTTCGTGCAATGCCACTAACCTGGAGGTGTGGATATCCTTGATAAATATGGAAACTCCCCCTCCTTTTGTGGTTCGGTCCGGGTTTTGGGGCCGAAAAGCATGATATGAGGTATAGCCTGGTAGTGCTGAGGTGCTCTCTGGAGCCTTGAACCAGGTTTCTGTCACTGCACAGATATCGATGTTCTCCATACTGAGGAGAGCTTCGAGTGCGTGCATCTTGAGGTTAAGACTTCTGGCGTTTAGCAGCATTACCCTTAGTTTCTTGTTCCTTGTGCTGTCTATGGGGGTGGGTTTGACTTTTGAGCCTTGCCTAAAAAAGGCATTATGGGGGTGCCAATATCCGAAAGCCCAGTGGTGACCGGTGCAAGTCGTCCCTAGCGAAGCAACGTGGCTTGTCAAGCATGTCATCCCAGGCTGACAGACACTGGATCCCCTTTGAATGACACCAAAATTTTAGCCAATTGTTAAAATCAATCATTTTGTCTTTGTACTGTGGCATCATTCTAGGTGAGGGTAAAAGATGCTGCTCAAGGTCAGGGTCATAACAGCCTGGGCTACATGATCAGAGAGCTCCTCTATGTCTCTTTTCATGTAGTCCAGGGAGGTACGTCTCGGGTCATTCACACCAGCATGTACAATGACTGAGTCATATTTGTATTTGCTTTGGAGTGACCGGAGTGCTTGCGTTATGTGGCGGATCCTAGCACCCGACAGGCAGCTCACTGTGACCTTCTCTTTATTCAGCCTGGTGAGCGGGACGTCAGTGTGTCTGACAATAGAGTCACTTATTACAAGAGTATCAGGTGTGTTATTCAGCCTTAAGGGCTGTGGCTGCTTGGCACACTGACTTTGTGGGTTATGTGTTGTGCGTGTTTTGTTTTGAGGTAGCATTTGCTTGGATGTCTGCTTTGGAGGTCTTTGTTGCTTAGGTAGATTTTTATTTAGAGCCTCCGAGTATGTTTTTGTGTATTTATGTGTTTGGTTAGCTGATGTGGTGGGACTATGTGATACTGGAATTGTGTTGTGTGAGGTTACCTTCTCCTCCTGACTGGTTACACCAGTTTTGAGATGAGAGAGCTCAGCCTCCAGTTTGGCTAAATAGTTGCATCTCTCACATATATTTGAACCTGTTTGGAGGAGGAGAGGGTTGTCCGTGTACATGAGACAGTTGTAACATTGCCTCAAAATTCCCAGATTCACCAGCTGGACTGGAGAGGAAACCATTGACTGACCTTTGGACATGCTAGAGTAATATAGGGAAACTGTCAAGTCATAATACCTCAACTGAGATTCTGAAGTATTCATTTACTTCCAGTGAAACAACTCCCTCGTTTTAGTAAAAAATATCCAAGACAACAATACTTCCACAGGCGAATCCAAGGAGTAGTTTGCCTCAAGGTCAGAGCCCACTGGCCAGGAGAGGAAGCCCGAGAGGCAGAATCCCAATGTGGAACCAGTGGAGAATCAGTATCTGAAAGGAGAGCCAATCTCTTTCATTTCACAAGAAGAGATTAGTCTGTACTGAAAGATTGGCCACACTTTGCTAAAGGTTTATTTTCTGCTTTTCAGTCAAGAGAGGAAGGAGAAATATGCTTAGTCATGTGCTTCATTTTCCTAAGAGATCCTTCTTAAAAGGTATGATCTCATGAAAATCCCTTCCATGGGAAAAACCTTCCTCAGCACAGTGTAGTAGAGGAGTTTCCCCTGGTTCATTCCAAAGTACCAGTAAGGGTAGATGTTCTTCATCTCACATTGCTGCAGTCCTGACACTTGGGTAGTCCGCTGTCCCAGTCGGCCCGAATACCAAAGTATAAGGCTGACGTCGGTCAAGGCGCATTAGTCTGACGTCAGGACGTCAGGGTACAAATGCGCATGACCGACGTCATTTCCTCAGTCTTTTTTGCCGCATGGTCCGATGCAGAAGCAGTTTTGCAAGTGCAGGTTGGCGCTCTGAGATTTTCCGAAGTCAGACTTTCAGACCGAATCCAAGTTGCCTAAGTACCCGTTGGGGAATATTTTGGTTTTCTTGCCTCAGTATTTTACCGGATGTCAGAAAAAGTGAATAACTGTATTTCTTGTGGGAAACAGATACCTCATAGGGATTACCATACCTTGTGTATACCTTGCTTAGGGCCTGAGCACGGCGTTGTTGGCTGTCGCTCTTGTGCTAGATTTAACAAACGCACTATAAAGAGAAGATTAGATTGTGCCAGGTTAGTTTTGGGAAGCGGTGTAATTATAAAATGCCGCCGGATGCTCCGGCCGCTTCATCAAAAGCGCAAGGACAAAACAACAAAGCCTAGGTTGGAAGAACCCGTTCCGGACGTCGGTTCTTTAGAGGGCTCGGTGGAGCCAGAGGTTCAGCCAGAAATTTCTTTGGAATCCCAGGGAGAGACTTTATTACTGCAAGATGTGACCTCTCAGGAGGTAGGCCAGGCGGAAGGGGCTTCTCAGGTAGCTGTTCTTCCCTCCCTTCCTAAGGTGGTTAGGCCCTCCCCTGCTGTTTCCAAGGCTTCTCCCAGGGGCAGGCCAGGTTTTGTTTCAGGTGTTACCCCTAGTTCTTCAGGGTCTGTACCTAAGAAGCATATGCTTAAGATGGCAGAAGATTTGATTACAATGATTAGAGGTTCTATGCCCCCTCCTGATAAGAGGCCTAGGGTGGAACCTGAGCTTGGGAGTTTTGAACAGTGTTCGGATGCTTCTGAGTCTTCGGCTGAAGACTTGCAGGAGTATTCCCCTTACTCTGATTCTGATGTAGATGATTCTACTCCTGCTTCTCCTCCTGAGGATTTTTCATTTTCAGAGACTCTTCATTCCATGAGGGAGCATTTTAAATGGGAAGGTCAGGATTTCTCTGATTCCAGGAAAAGGCTTAGGGAATTTTTGTTTCTACCCCAGCATAGGCCTTTAGCTATACCTCCTGTTCTAGATGTGGTGGAGGATGTTTTTGCAGAGGCTTCTCTGAACCCTGATTCTTTGCCTCCTGCTCCAGTTAAACCGGATAGATATTATAGGGTGCCTGAAGCTCATAAGTATCTTTTTAAGAGTCCTAGGGCAGACCCACTGTTTCACAGGGGCCTAAAGGTGTTAAGGCTTCTGTTGTTAAAAATCCTGTTCCTCCGGATAAAGAGGCAAGGGCTTTGGATAGATGGGGAAAGAAAGTGTATACTTCTTCCACTTTGGCCATGAGAGCTTTGAATTGCCAGTTTCACATGTTGAAATACCAAAATTATCTTCTTTCACAATTAAAGTCTAAGGTAGATGCTTTGGCGGAAGGTATTGAGTGTAAAGAGTTGCAGGATTTAGTTCATGTTTCTGAACAGGTGGGTAAGCATTCTTTGCAATGTGGTTTTGATGCTGTGCAGGCCTCTTCGAGGGTGGCTGCCACTGGTTCGGTTCTTCAGAGGCACGCCTGGCTGAGGGATCAGAATTTAGCTGAGCATGTGAAGACAAGGATTTTAGATGCTCCTTTACAATCTGATGTGTTGTTTGGTTCGCCTGTGGAAGCAGTTCTAAAGAAAATGGAAGACAAGGCTAAGTCTATGCAGACTGTTAAAGATTTTGCAGGTTCAGCCTCCAGTTTAGTAGAAATTGGCCTACCAAGGGGTGGACATATCCTGCTTATGATTCCCAGTCTAGGGGTAGGTCTAGATGTGGTAGGGGCAGAGCTCAAGGTTCTTTTTTAGGCCTAGAATAGGAGTTCACCTGCTCAGTCTTCTGGTGAGGGCAGGGTCAGTCCTTTCGTAAACAGACCCAATGACCTGCCTTTTCAGCTGCCAGAATCTTCTCGTCTGGCAGCACCTTTGGGAGGAAGGTTGGCACTTTTCAAAGAAAAATGGAGTTTAATTACCCAAGACAGATGGGTATTGGATATCATTCACCACGGTTACAGGTTTTATTTCCATACCTTGCCTCCTTTCAAAGGCATGCCAGACATTCCTCCTCAACAAAGGAAAGAGGCTCACAGGCAAATTTCTCTATTGCTCCAAATAGGGGCCATTCAGCCGGTTCCTGTGCCAGAAAGGGGCCTAGGATTTTATTCTCGCCTGTTCCTAGTACCAAAAAAGGGGAACACGTGGAGACCAATTTTGGATCTGTCTATCCTCAACACTTATCTGGACATTCCCAAGTTCAAAATGTTGGCGCTACAACAGCTTTACCTATGCTGGGCAAAGATCACTGGATGGTAACTTTGGATCTCAAGGAAGCTTACCTTCATGTTCCTATCAGACTAATGTGCAGGAAGTATCTGCGTTTTCGAGCTGGGAATTCTCATTATCAGTTCTCTGCATTGCCCTTTGGCTTATCTACTGCGCCCAGAGTATTCACAAAGGTTCTGGCTCCAGTGATAGCTTTCTTCAGGCTAAAAGGAATACAAATCTATCCTTATTTGGACAATTGCCTGCTTCTGGCTCAAGGAAGGGACGTGCTTCTTCAGCATTTGTGTGATAGCAGTGCTAAGATGCCTAGGGTATTCTGTGAACGAAATAAAGTCCAGTCTAGTACCCTCTCAAGACATGTGCTTTCTGGGTGTGAGACTGAATACAGCAACCCAGATGGCCTTTTTAACCCCGGACAAACAAAAGAATCTTTCTCTTTACTTCCATCAACTATCTCATCAGTCCGGGCTGACTGCAAGGACAGTCCTTCAAGCCTTAGGGTTCATGGCATCTTGTATTCTGGTACTTCCCAATGCCAAACTGCATATGAGGAAGCTGCAATGGTATCTCAAAAATGTATGGACACAGCACTGCCAGGATTTGGACACTGTCATTCAAATAATACCTTGCATTCAAAAGGAATTTTTGTGGTGGGCTCAGGAATGTCACCTAAACAAGGGACTCTCTGTGACCCGGCCAGAGGCGAGTCAAATTCTAACGACAGATGCCTCAGACACAGCTTGGGGAGCTCATCTGAATGGAAAGTGGATACAAGACAAGTGGCCTGCCAGACTGCAGCATCTACATATCAACATGAAGGAGATGTTAGCAGTCCAGTTTGCATTACTGGCTTTCAAGGATTTACTTCTTCCGGGGCAGGTGTTGATTCTAACAGACAACACAACTGTCATGTGGTAAGTCAACAAACAAGGGGGAACACATTCTTATCCTCTATGCAGGCAAGCAATGATTTTGTGGGAGACTGCGTTAAGCTTGCAACTGAATCTTCAAGCAAGGTTTCTGCCAGGAGCACAGAACTCCTTAGCAGATGTGTTAAGCAGGCAAATCATGGATCCCCACGAGTGGAAACTGGATCTTCATGTATTTCAGACATTGACAGTGTCCTGGGGAACTCCAGACATAGATCTGTTCGCTTCTCCACTAAACCACCAGCTGCCAAAGTTTTGCACGAAAAGGTTTCATCACACAGCCTGGAAAGTGGATGCTCTTTCTTTCAGTTGGAAAAATCTTCATGTGTATGCCTTTCCACCTCTGCCTCTCCTCCCAAAGGTACTCCTAAAGGTCAGACAAGACAAGCCAAGGATGATTTTGATAGCTCCAGATTGGCCTCTGCAGCACTGGTACCCATTGCTGAGGAGTCTGGTAAGGAAGCCTCCATGGCCCTTACCTTTGATTCCACACCTATTGTCTCAGAAGGACGGCATCTACTCAATGTCAAGCTTCACTCTCTTCATCTAACAGCCTGGCATATTCTGTTTTGAACCATAGCAGGTCTCAGCTTCCTCAACAAGTTTTGAATGTGATTATGGAAGCCAGAAGACCTAGTTACAAGGAAAGTGTGCAGAAAATGGAAGAGATTTTTTATTTTGGTGTGCAATGATTGTCTTTGGTGTCCTGTTGCAGTTTTTCTCTCAAGCTGGCCTTGGAGGATTTTATAGGATGTATCATTTTTTACTAGTACTGATCAGAGATGCCTTCCCTATTAGGGATTTTGCTCTATCATGTAGTAGCTTCCTCCTTCTGTTGTAAGAAGTTTATTTATGGCAGGGTCCACCAGACTGACGCCTGCCTTTGGAATGATTAAGGTCTTGGTTTTGTTTGGGATAGCATGATCCATGCATTCCTCGGAGATGTCCATCAGAGAATGCTTTTATATAGAGGATTCTGCAGTTTGTGAAGTGGTTCCACTGGCCCTGGGGCCTTGAAAGGATTCTACTTGGTTTTGAAAGTGAGATGTTTAAACACTTGAGAAGTTTTTTCACTGTGGTTTTCTGGGCTGGGGTGGGGTGGGGATGTGGACATCCAGTGAAATTAATTTATGAATCTGATCTCTTACCAATGAGGGATATACTCTGTGGTGTGGAGACATAGGAAGTCCCCATGTTGGTAATGATCAGGTTCCCAAATATGTTGTCCTCTTGTGGGAGTGGTGACTAGTTGTTCCATAGCATTTGAGTTTATAATACCAGGAACCTTTAGGCTAAGGTGCTGGGGCTTGAGTAGTGCTCCCAGTCAATGTTTGGGTGGTTGAAGTCGCCAATATAATGGTGCTCGGAGAGATCTTCATGTTCTCCAATGTTTTCAGGAAAGCCGGTGGGATTCCTGACTTTGAGAGGGTGGTCTGTGGGATGCTATAAACTGAAAAGCAGTCTTGCCCACTGTTAGTTGCACATGGATGGTCTCCATACTTGGGCAATGCCACTAACCTGGAGGTGTGGATATCCTTGATAAATATGGAAACTCCCTCCTTTTGTGGTTCGGTCCGGGTTTTGGGGCGAAAAGCATGATATGAGGTATAGCCTAGTAGTGCTGGGGTGCTCTCTGGAGCCTTGAACCAGGTTTCTGTCACTGCACAGATATCGATGTTCTCCATACTGAAGAGAGCTTGAAAGCGTGCATCTTGAGGTTAAGACTTCTGGCGTTTAGCAGCATTACCCTTAGTTTCTTGTTCCTTGTGCTGTCTATGGGGGTGGGTTTGACTTTTTGAGCCTTGCCTAAAAAAGGCACTATGGGGTGCCAATATCCGAAAGCCCAGTGGTGACGGTGCAAGCCGCCCCTAGCAAAGCAACGTGGCTTGTCGAGCATGTCATCCCAGGCTGACAGACACTGGATCCCCTTTGAATGACACCAAAATTTTAGCCAATTGTTAAAATCGATCATTTTGTCTTTGTACTGTGGCATCATTCTAGGTGAGGGTAAAGATGCTGCTCAAGGTCAGGGGTCATACCAGCCTGGGCTACATGATCAGAGAGCTCCTCTATGTCTCTTTTCATGTAGTCCAGGGAGCGTCTCGGTCATTCACACCAGCGTACAATGACTGAGTCATATTTGTATTTGCTTTGGGTGACCGAGTGCTTGCGTTATGTGGCGGATCCTAGCACCCGACAGGCAGCTCACTGTGAACTTCTCTTTATTCAGCCTGGTGAGCGGGACGTCAGTGTGTCTGACAATAGAGTCACTTATTACAAGAGTATCAGGTGTGTTATTCAGCCTTAAGGGCTGTGGCTGCTTGGCACACTGACTTTGTGGGTTATGTGTTGTGCGTGTTTTGTTTTGAGGTAGCGTTTGCTTGGATGTCTGCTTTAGAGGTCTTTGTTGCTTAGGTAGATTTTTATTTAGAGCCTCCGAGTATGTTTTTGTGTATTTATGTGTTTGGTTCGCTGATGTGGTGGGACTATGTGATACTGGAATTGTGTTGTGTGAGGTTACCTTCTCCTCCTGACTGGTTACACCAGTTTTGAGATGAGAGAGCTCAGCCTCCAGTTTGGCTAAATAGTTGCATCTCTCACATATATTTGAACCTGTTTGGATTAGGAGAGGGTTGTCCGTGTTACATGAGGCAGTTGTAACATTACCTCAAAATTCCCAGATTCACCAGCTGGACTGGAGAGGAAACCATTGACTGACCTTTGGACATGCTAGAGTAATATAGGGAAACTGTCAAGTCATAATACCTCAACTGAGATTCTGAAGGATTCATTTACTTCCAGTGAAACTCCCTCGTTTTAGTAAAAATATCCAAGACAACAATACTTCCACAGGCTTAATCCAAGGAGTAGTTTGCCTCAAGGTCAGAGCCCACTGGCCAGGAGAGGAAGCCCGAGAGGCAGAATCCCAATGTGGAACCAGTGGAGAATCAGTATCTGAAAGGAGAGCCAATCTCTTTCATTTCACAAGAAGAGATTAGTCTGTACTGAAAGATTGGCCACACTTTGCTAAAGGTTTATTTTCTGCTTTTCAGTCAAGAGAGGAAGGAGAAATATGCTTAGTCATGTGCTTCATTTTCCTAAGAGATCCTTCTTAAAAGGTATGATCTCATGAAAATCCCTTCCATGGGAAAAACCTTCCTCAGCACAGTGTAGTAGAGGAGTTTACCCTGGTTCATTCCAAAGTACCAGTAAGGGTAGTTTTCCTATCCCAACAAGGGCATCTGAACACCTGCATATGACATGCTAGTTTTGCAGTCCTTAGTGACTTCCCAAGGAGTGACACTGGAGAGACCAAAAGAAGAATGTAAGTGGTCCAAGGAACATTTCATGGCTTCAGCAGAGTCATTTACCGGCAGTTTTGGCACAGAAGCTGGAATAAAACTCAAAGTGTCCCTGTTAGGAGGTCTTTTCCTGCAGACTGGGAAAGGATGAAATAGTTTACCATATCACAGGTTTATGCTGAAGCTAGAGAAGAAGCCCCCAAAAATGACAGCATGCGCAACTAATATAACACAATACCTGAAGTACAAATAGTACATGCCCCTACAAAAAATCATCAGTACCAGCAACCTCTTTTGGGAGGTAAAACTAATTAATAGGGAAGAATACATCTAAAAGCACGCTGTATCATATTGGAGCAAAGCATCTGTGAAAAAGCTATCTCTATTTAAAAAAGTCATTACTTGAGCTAAAGAAATATCATATACTGTTTTTTTTTTCTTTTTATGTGAATTCTTTTGTTAAGAAAAAACTGGAAGGTACTTCCCAGTGGGGAACTTACCTGCCCAGACAAAAAAATAGCCTGATTGTAGACCCTACAAAGTGCTGAGATACACTGTACTCTTTGGTGGCAAGAAAGTTCTGAAGTTTGGTCCCATAGCTGCTCTTTATTTCCTGCATTCCTACACAGGCTGCAGTTATGGCCATTGTAAGGTACCCTAAAGCTTTAGAGATGGGCCAGTGGGGGATGGGAGTGATCCTTGGTAGGATGTCCTGTACATCTTAGTCTACTGCAGTAGGGATCTAATGAAAAACATCTGAACAAAACACATACTAGAGTTAAAGTACAAGACTATTCTGTTTGCATATTATTTTGAATCACAAGCACTTACACCACTATGTAAACAGCTGAGGGTCACAAAAACTATTTACACTGCTATTTGCATATTTTGGTCAATTAACTATTTGAGAACCACAATGCTATGCTATAATAAATGTGTAGAGTGTATGTATATATGTATGTATGGGCAAATAAATGAGATCCCCCTACTTCTTGTATGAAACACACTACACAAGATCACAACTTGTCATAGCTGTAGCCAACACTATATTGTTTTAATAGGCTGTGGGACAACCCCCAAAGAAGGCATTGGCCATGTTGTTTTCGTGTTCTTGCCACAGGCAAGTAACAGGTTACTAAGGTCTTAAGTAAACTTTTTTTGTTTTTAATGCTGCTCACGGCATGCATCTGTGTGTGTGTGTGTGTGTGTGTGTGTGTGTGTGTGTGTGTGTGTGTGTGTGTGTGTGTGTGTGTGCGCATGTGTATACATATATACACATACGCACATATACATACATGTTATATTCTGTATATGTAATATATACATATATGTGGTTATGTACTGGTTTATCGATCAAGCAAAATATCGAACTTTAATTAGTCGAGCACAACAGCCTGAAAATACAACATACTGAAAAAAAGGAAACTTTAAAATATTTTTTTACTGCTTTACCCCCTACTAATGTCACTACAGGGTCTATATTAAATCAGTGAATGCTTAAAAAAGCGAACGCTGATTTATCGACCCCATATAAGCGAAAGCTTACAATCCCGAACACTTAGAACAGCGATTTGTTTCCCAGGGAAAAAAATCGCTGTTCCAAAAAAGAAAAAAAAACTTTAAAACATTACATAAAGTGGGGGGCTTCACCCCCCCTACTTAAATATACCAACTCCGAGATCGCACTACAGTGACGAAAACAGCAAAATAACAAAGGCGGCCAAGCGATTTCTTTCCCAGGGAAAGAATTCGCTTATATGCCATTTCGGTATTTTGCCATTTCGTGCTTTCAAGTTCGATCAAGACGCATTCGAAAGAATGCGTCTTCGAACATATAATAGAGAACCTAGCTACACACTTTATAGAGCTCTTGCAGACAAGCTGGTGTGCTTGGCTAACTGATTTTCGATCATATCACATACCAGTTTTTTTTTCACTTCAGTGAAGTAAACTTTCGACTGATGGCGTGAATACAGTATGTGTACAGATACAGACACACACGCACACACATTACTTACAGTATGTACATATGTACTTTGTATTTTCTCTGTCTCTCTCTCTCTGTATGGGTGTAATCGAAAAAATCGATCCTTTCGTGTGAGTGTAAACTACAATATCTGCACATATAAGTGATTACTCATTTCTGTGAGTATTTGATGGTCTACTTAAAGTTTTAAGTGGTGCAGATAAGTAGAAGTACAGAGAGGATTGACCATTTGACCATACAGGTATTGGTGTACAGATGGGCAAGAACATGTAATTGTAGTGAGGATGTATGTGAAAATGTTCATGGACTAGGATTAGAGAAAGGTCTACTGAAGAAGACAGGTTTTGTATTATGCATTGGTAGAGGTGTGTGTGTGTGTGTGTGTGTGTGTGTGTGTGTGTGTGTGTGTGTGTGTGTGTGTGTGTGTGTGTGTGTGTGTGTGTGTGTGTTTAGTTATGCTGTTAGGGAAAGGGTGTTTCAGTAACCTAATGTGTATGGTTAGGGTTGGGATTACAGTTACCACACATGAGGAAAAGTAGGCAGAAGAAATGTGTTATGGCAGAACAGTCTGTGAGCATGAGTTCTGAAGTACCAAGTGCATCTGTTGACATTTCCAGTAAGCCGCTATGGTACTGTCACTCAGCAAACTTCAATTTGTCTTCTTTCATCCGGTCAGATAGCATTTAACAACTGTTATATGTTTGCTGTTATTCCCTTGCTGGCACAGAATATTTCCTTATGCATGACTCGTGAGCAGTCTAGTGAGTTTATTGTTATATTTTTACTCAAATTAGTTACATTCACTTATATTTCACACAGTAAATTAACATGAAAAAGTTGTGGCAACTGGTGCAGTGTTTTCTTTTCCCATTTCTTAAATTTCATCAAAACCTTGCGCACACACTCTGGTACTGTTTCAGGCAGCACATTTCAGATTTAATATGTAGTCTTTTACATTTTTAATCAAACACACCATTTTACATTGTCAGCCAACATCTATGTATTCCTGACAGTAATATATCTGATGTTCTTCGTGTTTCACTGTTGCAGTCATCACCTGTGGGTTATCCCTGCTGTGGTAGCCCTCGGCCAGCCTGAATGCCAGAGTCAATGTTTTTTTTACGTCGGCTACCATCGCCTGTAGTCTGACGTGAGGTCGTCAGTGCTATAAACTAAGGCAGCCAACATCATTACACCAGTCTTTCTTGCCGTGAAGCCCATAGCAGAAGCAGTTCACACGAGTGCCAGTCAGTTGCTACCAGAAGTTGAATTTCAGCTGAAAACATCTAAAGCTAAGTACCCCATTGGGGATCCTTTTTTTTTTTGCACTAACCGATGCCTGAAAAAGTTAACAATTGTCTCGCCTGTGGAAAGCAGATCCTACAGTGAGACTTCTATTCTTACTGTGTCACTTGTTTAGGCCCAGACCACAACGTCCCCTGTTGCTGGTTCTGTGCCCTCTTTAGTGCGAGAGCCATTCACCATAGAGCTCTTTTTGTAGACGGTTATTCTTGGGTTCTGTCTTCACATTCTAATATGGCATCCGTCAGCCAACAATCTGTGGACATTCTGAAAAAACGTAGAGATAAAGATAGAGACAGACCTCACAAGGCTAAGCCTTCAAATGACACTACCGCTAAGCAGGTCGTCAGTTCTCCGGAATTCAATGAGGTGCTTTCACAGCCCCTGATATCTGATTTGATATCTACACAGGCCTCTATGCAGGCCTCTACCGGTAATTTTCAGAAGTCTTCTTCGTCTTCCGAGCCTTTGGCTGTCTCTGCATTGGTTGGGTTTGGAGCCACGACGCAGGCACCGGCTTCTGAGGAGGCCTTTCTCACTACCGAATCTAGACAAAAAAATGACGTCTTCGCATCCAAATACCGTTTCTCTCAGACCGACGGATTCTCTCAGGCCTAGAAGCCAGGCACTCCTAGAAAATCTGCTTCTAGCCACCATCTTGCTACTGCTCCACCACCCCAAGCACAAATGCTTAAAATGGCAGAGGATCTCATCTCCCTTATCCAAGGTAGTCAGGCCACAACTTCTAAAAGGAAAAGGCACACTTCTCCAGAAATTATGACACAACAGGATTCTGAGGAATCTGACTATTCAGTTTTTGAAGAGGAACAGCATCCCTTAACTGCTTATGAGGATTCAAATGCAAAGGAATCCATCCCTTCTGCCTCCCCTCCAGAGGACCTTTCCTTTGGGGAAACCCTTCACTCCCTCAGGGAATATTTTCAATGGGAATCTCAGGACTTCCCACAGTTTAAGAAAAGACTTAGAGAGTTTCTGGACCTGCCCCAGCACAGACCCCTGGCTACCCCCCCTATTTTAGAAGTGGTGGATGATGTTTTCCATGAATCCAGCTTACCACCAGATGCCCTCCCTCCTGCTCCCAGTAAACCTGACAGTTACTACAGAGTACCGGATTCTCACAAATACCTGTACAGAAATCCTGCTGCAGACTCAGAGGTTATTACACAGGGACCTAAAGGAGCTAAGACTAGTTCTGCCAAGAATCCTTCTGACAAGGACTTCAGATCTCTGGACAGATGGGGTAAAAAAGTATACACCTCTGCAACCTTAGCCATCGGAGCACTCAGTTGTCAGTTCCATATGTTAAAATATCAACAACACACTTTGGAACTATTAAAACAGAAGATTGCTACCTTTCCTGACTGTGCCAGTTCAAAAGAGTTAGCAGATATACTGCACTCTGCTTGTCAAGTGGCCAAACACTCATTACAATGTGGATATGATGCCCTAGAAGCCTCTAGCAGGGCAGCAGTGACAGGATCTGTTATTAGGAGACATACATGGCTGAAGAAACAACCTCTCCCTGATCATGTCAAGTCTAAACTTATTGAGGCGCCCCTAGATAAGGAGCGCTTGTTTGGGGGAAAAGCAGAAGAGGTGCTTAAAAAGATGGAAGACAAAGCAAAATCTATGCAAACAGTAAAATATTTCTTTCAGGTTCAACCTCGCAGATTCAGCAGGAGCTTTCCCTCTAAGCACTGGGCCTTCCCTGCACCCAGCAGACAGGGCCAAGGTAAGCCCCGCAGGGACAGACCTTCCAGGCCCCTATCCCAGGGCCAGCAGAGAAGCAAACAATGGACCACTTCCGTCTCTTAACTCAGGGAGTTCTAAGCCAACCTTCTATGGCAAACACTCACAATGACTCCCCCTCTGCCCTCCCTTTACTCATCAAAAACTAGGAGGAAGGCTCTTCCTCTTCAAAGACAATTGGCTTTCTGTAACAAAGGACCAATGGTTCTTAAAGACCATTTTTCAGAGATGCAAATTCTATTTCAGGAAACTCCCAATTCCAAGAAGATGCCCAGTCTTACCTCCAAATCAGTGGGCAGAGGTATTGAAACAGGTCCAAACTCTCATATCCCAGGGGGCAATGGAAACTGTCCCCTCAGATCAAACAAGCAAAGGCTTTTATTCCAGAATATTCTTTGTTCCCAGAAAAGAGGGCACTTGGCGCCCCATCCTGGATCTATCCATTCTGAACACCTCCCTGGTAGTTCCCAGATTCAGAATGCTAACTTTGCAGCAACTGCTGCATATGCTAACAAAAAATGCCTGGCTAGTGACCATAGACCTAAAAGATGTCTACCTCCACATCCCCTTCAGGGAATTGTGCAGGAATTTCCTGCACTTCAGAGCAGGCTAACAACACTTTCAGTTCTCTGCACTGCCCTTTGGCTTATCTACTGCTCCCAGAGTATTCACTAAATGCTTGGCCCTGGCCATACCATTCTGCAGACAGAAAAGTATACAGATTTACCCTTACCTGGAAGACTGCCTCATTCAGGCAGAGAGCAAAGAAAAGCTGCTCCAGGACCTTCTCTTTGTCAAATCACTCCTAACTTCCCTAGGGTTCACCATCAACGAGAAGAAATTTTATTTATTTATTTTATTTTTCATTTGTTGACTGGGCTAATCTAGCTGGATATATGTCCATTTTCAGTAGAGGCCCGGGGAGAAAAGCTCCACACATTTCAAATAATGTTCACATCTACAGAAGTACATATTTAGAATGCAAATACATTCACCGTAAAGAAAAGAGAAATTTTAAGAGGTCACAAATTTATAAAGTATATATAAAGAAAAAAACTACAACATATTTGACTAGACTTAGCACAATTACTAATGAAGTTACAATTAAATGTTGAGAAAGAATAATGGATAAAAAAAAGTATAGTATAAATGTGGATAAGAAAGGAAGATAAAAGGAAAGTGAAATGGAGAAGCAGTTGAGTAATACATCTAGTAGTAATATGTGTCACTTTTTTTAGAAAAAGTGAAATGGAGAAGCAGTTGAGTAATACATCTAGTAGTAATATGTGTCACTTTTTTTAGAATACAGTAATAAGTAAGACTATGGAGAGGAAGAATAGTAGTTGTTAAGATGAAATTATTTCAGAGATGAGAAGGTAACTTCGAATCAAGTAATAACAGTAAGTTGGTCAGTCATGTTTAATACAGGGGCACATCCAATGTGTTTTCAGGAAGAGCTTAAGTTTATTTTTAAACAGAGTAATAGAGGGAAGTGTGGAAAGTTCAGAGGGAAGTAGGTTCCAGGTTTTTCCAACAGTATTAGGGAAGAGAGAGTCTCCAGCTCTATTGTTTGATTTATTGATATAAACAAGAAGTGTTTGTGAAGATCTTAGGGACTTCAGGTTATAACAGGGGTGAATAAGGTTAGATAGGATGGGTGTTTTGGCAGGTTGATAAAGTATTTTATGGGCGATGGCCAGTTGATTAAATTTCAGCTGCTGCTGTAATTCAAGCCACCCTAGATGCTTTAGATTAATACAGTGGTGTGTTCTGAATGGGTTACCTGTGGCAAACCTGGCTATGCTATTGTAGGAGTTTTCTAGTTTCTTAATGTTATTTTTTGACAGATTGGTAAATATGGGTGAGGCATATTTTTTTATTAGTAGTTTTCAAAATGTTGTTGATATGGGCGTCAAAGTTAGGGTTGTTGTCTTTGGTAGTAAGATCTTGGGATATGAGTGTACCATTATTGGATGTTACAGTGAAGTCTACTGGGGGAGATTTACTGGTAGGTGTAAAAGGAGAAGTTTAGTTTTTTAGGGTTTAATAGGAGACAACGTTTTGTAAACCATAGTTCTACAGAGTTAAATACGTCTTGAGAAAGGGAGTGAAGTTCTGATACAGATGTGGCTGAGCATGTAAGTGTGGAGTCATCAGTGTATTGTATACATGTAGCTTGGGGAACTACTTGGTGAAGGTCATTGATGAATATAGAAAACAGGAGAGGGCCAGTATGGACCCTTGAGGGACACCAATATTAACAGGTAGATGGGTAGAAAGAATGGTGTTCCAGAGCACAGCTTGATGTCTGTTATTTAAGTAGGAATGGAACCATTTTATAGCTAGTGAGTCAAGAGACAGAGATTTGAGGATGTTTATGAATATAGTGTGATTTACCATGTTGAAATCCTTGGACAGGTCAATGAAAAGTACAGAGGAAAGCATGTTAAGGTTACGTTTTTTGTTGATGGTATCAATAAAGGAAAGGGCAGTAGTTATGCTATGGGAAGGTCTGAACCCATGCTGGGAGTTGGCAATCAGGTTATTATGGAGAAGGTGGTCTAGCAATTGCCTGTGGATACATCTTTCCATGATCTTAGATAAAGTAGGGCTATGGGACGATAGTTGGAGAGTTCAGTGGAGTCTCCCCCCTTATGAAGGGGAATAATATGAGAGACTTTCCAAAGTTTGGGGATGTATCCTTCAGTGATGGTTCTATTGATGAGAATGGAGATGGGGTAAGCAATAGATTTGGCTGCTAACTGTTAAGTATTCTGCAGGTAGTTGGTCAGCAGAAGGAGTGCATGGTTTCAGTTTTTGGATAAGGGTGAGAATAAATGCTGTTGGAACAGGTTGGAAGAGAAATGGAGGTGGTGGGTTAGAGTCAGAATTAGATATAGTTATGTGTTGAGGAGAGAGCTGACTGACAAGAGTTTGAATTGCTTTGGTGAAAAAGGTATTAAAGGCATTAGCAGTTTGTTTAGGATTGTCCTTGTCAGTGCCTTGAAGGTTAGGTGTGATAGATTGACCAGGATGTAATAATTGATTAATACTTGACCAGAACTTTTGTGGTTTATTATGTTGGGTCTGCTGAGATTGTAGGCAATAGTTTTTTTATTGGACAGTATAGCTTTTTTTATTTCATTTCTCAGTTGTTTGTAGTTTTGGAGGTCAACAGGGTTTTTAGTTAAGCGTGATTTATTCCAGTATTTATTTCTGAGATGGATTTTTTGCTTGCTTTCCTTAGTAAGCCATGGAGCAGATTTAGTTATTATCCTGTTAAAGCGGGTAGGAGCATGGCGGTAGAGTATGGCTAAGAAATTAGCATTAAAGTAATCAACAGCTTCATCAAGAGAAAGGTGTTTTAAGGGGGTCCAATTACATGCTGTAAGATCACTTAGGAATAGATCCAAGTTGAAGTTTTTCTTTGTTCTAATTGCCCTAAATATGGGTTGAATGGATGGATTGGTTTTGAGCCTGATAATGTAGGTTAGTGAGTGATCACTTATGTCGTCAGGGAGGGTTACAGAGTCATAAGTCTGGGGTTGATTATCAATGAGTATCCAGTCTAAGGTGCTTTCTTTCGTATTAGTCTTGTTTATTCTAGTAGGGGAGGTAATAGTTTGGGTAAACCCATAGAGATTAATATGGCTAGTGGGGTAGTTGTTACTGCAACATTTCCAATCAATGTTAAAATTACCTAGGATTATGGTTTCTTGGGGAAGGTTTTTGAGATAACCAACAAAGGATGTTTTCGATGGTAGTAATGTTATGACCTGGAGGAACATAGATGCAGATAATATAGATAGATTTGACTGGGAAATCAAAGAAAAACTGCACCAGGAAGATCATTGGGAGCTGTGTTGGACACAGCATCACAAATGGCCTTCCTATCCCCAGAAAAGCACAGCTTCCTGCCTCTCTACTTTACCCAGCTGGCTTCCAGAAGTCACCTCACTGTGAGAAAATTCCTGCAAGCCCTGGGATGCATGGCATCTTGCATCCTTCTCATTCCTCTGGTCAGGCTTCACATGAGAACACTTCAGTGGTATTTAAAGAACCTTTGGTGCCAGCACTCTCAGTCCCTAGAGACCTCTCTCCCTTTGATCCCATGTATAAGGGCCGCATTTCTCTGGTGGGCAGAGGCCTGTGCCAAGAACAAGGGTCTTCCCTTCATCCTCTGCCCTTCTGAGCAGACAATCACCACCGATGCCTCAGACATTGCTTGGGGCGCTCACCTAGCAGGCAGGTGCACCCAATGTCTTTGGGATGCCCAGCAACTTCACTTGCACATCAATCAGAAAGAAACTATGGCAGTACAGAAGGCTCTGACATCTTTCAAACCCCATCTCAGGCCAGGGGTTCTCCTTGTAAACACAGACAACACCACAGTAATGTGGTATATTAACAAATATGGGGGGACCCAATCTTACCCCCTGTGCAGGTTAGCCATGAGGCTCTGGCTTACAGCCAACTCCCATGGGTCTACACCTAATTGCCCAATACCTACCAGGGGTCAATAACACCCTGACAGATCACCTAAGCAGAAAATTACTGGACCCCCACGAATGGCAGCTCCACAGGGAAATCTTTCTGCAAATCACTCAGGAGTGGGGGACTCCAGAAGTGGATCTCTTTGCCTCACACCTCAACCACCGGCTCCAAAAGTTCTGTACCAGGGAGTATCACCTCCTGGCATGGAAGGTGGATGTCTTGACCTTCCCCTGGAACTCCCTCTTTGTGTATGCATTCCCTCCTCTGCCCCTTATTCCCAAGGTACTGATCAAAATAACGGAGGAGAGACAAAAGGCCATCGTCATTGCTCCAGATTGGCCCAGACAGTATTGGTACCCCTTACTGTGCAACCTGACCTTACAGCCCCCCCAAGCCATTTCCCCTGATCTCAGTCCTCTTGACCCTGACTACAGACTCTCAATCTTTCAGCATGGCTTATACCTTAAAAGCTAACAAGGCATCCCTGTTAAGCAAACAGGTCCTAGACATTATCACATAGACCAGAAGGCTCAGCACCAGAAAACCATATGCAAGGAAATGGAAATGATTCTGCTCCTGGAACCAGTCCAAAGGGGCCAGTACCTCCCATCCTTCCATTCCTCTTATCTTGGATTACCTAGCCGAGTTGCTCAATAGTGGCCTCTCTTTCTCCTCTATTAAAACCCATGCCTCAGCCATTTCTGCCCATTACGATTCAGACCCACCCCTCTTCTCTCATCCTTTGATTAAGCAATTCCTTAGAGGGGCTTCTAATATCAGACCTCCCAGAAGGCCTCCCACGTCACCCTGGGACCTGAATTATGTTCTAGAAAAACTAACCTTACCTCCTTTCGAACCTGCTGCTTCTGCAGAATTTAAATACCTCTCCTGGAAGACTGCCTTCCTACTAGCTATCACCTCAGCCAGAAGGGTATCAGAACTTCAGGCTCCCATGGCTGTTGAGACCTTCATCATTTTCCATGCAGACCAACTACTTGTCAGCTTTGCTCCTGGAGCAGAGGGGAAGCCCATTTCAAAACAAACCATTTCCAAATGGATATCACACTGTATCCATTTCTGCTACAGACTACATGGGAACCCCCCCCCCCAAGTCTATCCATACCCATTCCACTAGGGCAACCTCCACTTCCACAGCCTTCCTCAGAGGAGTCCCCACCAGGGACATCTTGGAAGCTGCCACCTGGACCTCTGTCCATACCTTTACAAAGCATTACCTCCTACCTCTTTTTTCTAAGTCTAGGGCAGGGTTTGGCTGTGCAGTTCTGCAGGGCCTGCTGGCCCATGCCTAGGACTCTAACCTATCCTTCCACTCCTCTCTTCAGCTTTGGGAATCCTCCCACAGGTGATGACTGCAACAGTGAAACACGAAGAACATAGTACAGTTGTGTATACTTACCATAAATGTAGATGTTAGAGTGTATTCACTGTTGCAGTCCTGGTTTACCTCCCTCTATCCCTCACATAGCATCTCCCCTAGGGGGAACCTAAGCTTCCCACGGTGGCTTTTAGACACCAGGGCCACTTTTCCTTTTGCTTCTGACAGGTTAGGGCAAGAAAAACTATTGTAATGACGTTGGCTGCCTTGCTTTATAGCACTGACGACCTGACATCAGACCACAGGCGACAGCAGCTGATGCAAAAAAAATTGACTCTTGTATTCGGGCCAGCCGAGGGCTACCACAGCAGGGATAACCCACAGGTGATGACTGCAACAGTGAATGCACTCGAACATCTACATATATGGTAAGTGTACACAACTGTAATTTTCCTTCCCAAAGCAGTGGCACTCTGGAACACCAGCAAGAGGATGCCACTTCTTAATTCTATTTTCTGAGGCATTTTTATTTAATGTGGGTGGTCTATAGGGAAAAACTTAGGCCATCCATAGCTTTTATTATAAAATACCCCTTGGACTAGCTACAACAAATCATGTTACACCTACCTGTACTTTTATTTGAGCTGGATTAATATAATTCCTTGATGGATGTTGCTTATGGTACATACCCAGGTTTGCAGCAACCGCCCATGCTCAGCTCTAGATTCTGTATCCCTTATGCAATCTGTATCCTTTTTCACTAAAATAGAACAGAAATAAAAACAGTGTGCTTGATCTGTACTTAGGCCTCACTGGACATTCCATTGTACAGCTGATAGCCCAGTTTGGACCATTTTCCCTTGACTAAACAAATACAGTGTTCTTTATCTTTCCTACATTAAGATACTTTACAAGACTCATGCATGATACAGAGTCTTTGTTTAGTAATTTCTGTTTATTCCTTCTCACAAGAGCATTTTGTTACTTCTTTTACAACCAGACCACTAACACCTATCCCACATTCTACCGCTCTGCATACCTGAACTGATTGTACCTGTGCAGCATAAGTGGGACAGTTTTCTTTATTCTACTTTCCACTCTCATCACCAATCACAGTGCCCCTCACTATTCATATAAAGTACTATCCATGTCCATAACCCTGCCTTTGTCTAAAATGCTATCTTTCATGTGAACAATCAGGAAATGGAACCATTAGTATTCTTTATTACCTCAGTATAAAACTTGTTTCAGTATTAAAATATATGTCTAAACACTTTTAGAAGAAGTTTGTCACCATGCCTGATCAAGCATTTAAATCAATCTCCTTTCTACTTAGTGCTGCTTTCCGTATCCTTCTAGGACTTGTTACTTTTCCAGATACCTTGTCAAAGTCAGTCTCAAAAACTTTTGGAAATAAAACTTGTAATCTTACTTTTTGTTCTGTAGTGGTACATGGTAGTAGTATTCCCTCTCATGTACTCCATTTATTCCTTCCAGTCCTCATTCAAGTATGTCTACCAGTACAAATACATCCATGATCTTTGATCTTACTTAGCAAACATAAATGAAATCCTGCTTGTTTGTACAGGAAACTTAGCACCCAAATCAGGGTCCTCAGGACAAAAATGCACTATTCACCCTAGATATCCACATCCCGCCCCACCCCCCATTAAGGAAACCACGGTAAAAAATTTCTCCAAAGCCAACTTCATGCTTCTTAAGACAGAGGTGGCGAACTTCATGACACCCATGCAGATAAACAATACAGTTACGACTGCTGAATCCTACACAAATGCACTCTACAAGCACTTACACGAGTGCATGGATCGTGCTATCCCGAACAGAACCAAGACGCTATCCTCCAAAAAAAGGAAGCCAATCTGGTTGGTCCACTGCCATAAACAAACTCTACAACAGAAGGAAGAAACTGTTGCAAAAGAGTAAAATCCCATGATTGGAGAAGCTCCCTGGTCAGCCTCAGTAAGAAGCTGAGATCCCTTATAAGATCCTCCAAAGCTAGCTACGAAAACAAGATCGCCACTGATTCTAAGGACAACCACAAAGCATTCTATAGCTATGTCAAGAATCTCAATGGCAACACCCAGATCTGCTCTGAGTTACAGCACAATGGCACAAAAATTACAGAACCAACTGATATTGCCAACATCCTGGCAGATAGGTTCAGTGCTAACTTTACCCCCCTCTCACCCCCTAAAGGGCCCATATCTATACTGGAAGAATGCAGAGTTCCTGTAATCACTACACAGGTAAAAGCAGCACTCTCTAAAGCCAAAAACACAGCATCCATGGGACTGGACAACATCCCAGGCTGCATTTTCCACGAACTTTAGAATGAACTGGCTCCCCACCTAAGCACCATGTTTAATCATAGCCTCACGTCAGGCTTTGTACCCACTGAATGGCGCACAGCAACAGTTATCCCACTCCATAAAGGGGGGAGCCACCATTGATCCTGGGAGCTATTGCCCTATTAGCCTGATGAACCTGGTCTGCAAGACCATGGAACATGTCATCATGGAATTCATAAACAAAGACATTGGTAACCTCCAAAACCCCACCCAGTTTAGGTTTGTGAAAGGCAGATCATGCCTCCTGAACCTGGTTGACTTCTTTGAGGCAGTCATCAAAGCCGTAGACGAGGGTAAGGTGGTTCACACAGCCTATACTGACCTCGCCAAGGCTTTCGACACCATCCCCCATTCTGGAATTAAAGCTAAACTCACTAAACTAGGTATAAATCTCTATGTCACAAGATGGATTGCCAACTGGCTCACTGACAGGACCCACACTGTAAAAGTTGCAAACTCCAAATCTGACTTCAAACCAGTGATAAGTGGAGTAACACAGGGTTCAGTCCTGGGACCTCTCCTGTTTAGTATCTATTTCTCTGAAGTACAGGCGAACACAGAAGGCCTTTGGCTAACGAAGTTCACAGATGACTGCAAACTAGGTTAAATGGGGGGATTTCGATTGGAAGCTTCCTTAATCCAGATTCTGTGTCTCCTGCCCCAGTCAAACCGGACCGGTATTACAGGGTGCCTCATGCTCATAAATATCTGTATAAGAGTCCTAGGGCGACCCAGAAACTATTAGTCAGGGTCTAAGGGTGTTAGAGCCTCTGTTGTTAAGAATCCGGTTCCTCTGAATAAGGAAGCTAGAGCTTTGGATAGATGGGGTAAGTAGTTGTATGCCTCTTCTACTTTAGCAATGAGAGCTTTGAACTGCCAGTTTAAGTGGATGCTTTGGCAGAGGACATAGAGTGTAAAGAATTGCAGGATTTAGTGCATGTTTCTGAACAGGTGGGTAAGCACTCTTTGCAATGTGGTTTTGATGCTTTACAGGCTTCTTCTAGGGTGGCTGCCACTGGTTCAGTTATTCGTAGGCACGCCTGGCTTAAGGATCAGAATTTGTCTGAGCATGTTAAGTCTAGAATTCGGGATGCCCCTTTGCGGTCTGAAGTTTTGTTTGGTCCTCCTGTGGAGTCTGTCTTAAAGAAAATGGAAGACAAGGCTAAGTCTATGCAGACTGTTAAAGATTTTTTTTTTGCAGGTACAACCTCCAAAGTTTAGTAGAAATTGGCCTACTAAGGGGTGGACGTACCCTTCTTCTGATTCTCAGTCTAGGGGTAGATCTCGGCGTGGTAGGGGCAGAGCTCAGAATACCTTCAGGCCGAGACAATGGAGTTCGCCTACTCAATCTGCTGGTGAGGGCAAGTTGGCTCTTTTCAAGCAAAGTTGGCATTTAGTCACCCAGGACAAATGGGTATTGGACATTATAAACCGAGGTTACAAGTTCTATTTCCATACCATGCCTCCTTTCAAAGGCATGCCAGACGTCCCTCCTCAGCAAAGGATAGAGGCTCATAGACAAATTTCTTTACTTCTTCAAATAGAGCTATACAGCCAGTTCCTCTGTCAGAAGTGGGCTTAGGATTTTATTCTCGCCTGTTTCTAGTTCCAAAGAAAGGGAACACGTGGAGACCAATTTTGGATTTATCTATCCTCAACACTTACCTGGACATTCCAAAGTTCAAGATGCTGACTTTACAACAACTTTTACCTCTGTTGGGAAAAGATCACTGGATGGTTACTCTGGATCTCAAAGAGGCTTACCTTCATGTTCCTATCAGGCCCAGTTGCAGGAGGTACCTGCATTGGCTGGAAATTTACATTATCAGTTCTCTGCATTGCCCTTTGGCTTATCTACTGCACCCAGAGTGTTCACGAAGGTTCTGGCTCCAGTGATAACCTTTTTCAGACTAAGAGGAATACAGATTTATCCTTATTTGGACGATTGCCTGATTATTGCACAAGAAAAGGAAGAACTTCTTCATCATCTACAGTATGTGATGGCAGTGTTAAAATGCCTAGGGTATTCTGTGAACGAAACAAAGTCCAGTCTAGTACCCTCTCAGGACATGTGCTTTCTGGGTGTGAGACTGAATACAGCTTCCCAGATGGCTTTTTTGACCCCGGACAAACAAAGAAGCCTTTCTCTTTATTTCCATCAAATGTCTCTGTGGTCCAGGCTGACTGCAAGGACAGTCCTTCAAGCCTTGGGGTTCATGGCATCTTGTATTCTGGTGCTTCCCAATGCCAAATTGCATATGAGGAAGCTTCTATGGTATCTCAAAAATGTATGGACACAGCACTGCCAAGATCTAGACACTGTCATTCAGATAATACCTTGCATTCAGAAGGAGTTTTTGTGGTGGGCGCAGGAATGTCACCTAAACAAGGGACTCTCTGTGACCCGGCCAGAGGCGAGTCAGATTCTAACGACAGATGCCTCAGACAAGGCTTGGGGAGCACACCTCAATGGAAAATGGGTGCAAAACACGTGGCCTGTCACACTCCAACATTTGCATATCAACTTGAAGGAAATGTTAGCAGTCCAGTTTGCATTGATGGCTTTCAAAGATTTACTTCACCCAGGGCAGGTGTTGATTCAAACAGACAACACCACTGTCATGTGGTACATCAACAAGCGATGATTCTGGGGGAAACTGCTCTCAATCTACACCTCAATCTTCAGGCAAGGTTTCTACCAGGAGCACAGAACTCCTTAGCAGATGTATTGAGCAGACAAATAGTGGATCCTCACGAGTGGAAATTGAATCCTCATGTATTTCAAAAGTTGACAGTGTTATGGGGAACTCCAGACATAGATCTGTTCGCTTCTCCACTAAATTACCAGTTGCCAAAGTTTTGCACAAAATGTTTCATCACACAGCTTGGAAGGTGGACGCCTATCATTCAGTTGGAACAATCTGCATGTATATGCCTTTCCACCTCTGCCTCTTCTTCCCAAGGTACTTTTGAAGGCCAGACAAGACAAGCCAACCATGATTTTGATAGCACCGATTGGCCTCACAACACTGGTACCCACTACTGAGGAGTTTAGTACGAGAACCTCCATGGCCTCTGCCTTTGATTCCGCACCTTTTGTCACAAGAGGACAGTCACTTCCTCAATGTCAAGATTCAGTCTCTGCATCTCACAGCCTGGCATATTCTGTTTTAGACTCTGGTGGGTCTCAGCTTCCACAACAAATTTTGAATGTTATTTTGGAGGCCAGGCGGCCTAGTACCAGAAAAGTTTACGCTGATAAATGGAGGAGATTTTTTATTTGGAGCAAAGGAAAGGACTTTGATGTCTCCAAACCTGATTTAAGTGTTGTTCTTCAATATCTTACTGAGTTATTGGACAAGGGTTTGTCTTTCTCCTCAATAAAGGTTCCTGCTGCAGCCATTTCTGCTCACTATGATTGTGACCCTCCTTTATTCTCTCATCCTTGGTTTAAGCAATTTCTGAGAGGGGCAAAGGATATGGGACCCCCACGTAGAGCTCCTACTCCTGCTTGGGATCTCAATTTTGTGTTGGAAAAACTTACTCTACAACCTTTTGAGCCTGCAGCTACTGCCGAGTTAAAGTATTTGTAATGGAAAACTGCTTTTTTGTTGGCCATTACCTCTGCAAGCAGGGTTTCTGAATTACAGGCCCTCATGGCAGTGGAGTCTTTCCTGATTTTTCATAAGGATAGGGTATCTTTGCGTACTAATCCTTCCTTTATGCCTAAAGTGGTTTCTAGTGTGGCCTTTATGCCTAAAGTGGTTTCTAGTGTGGCCTTAAATCAAACTATTCATTTGCCTACTTTTATGCAACCCCCAAAATAAAGGGGAGAAAATTTTGCATACTTTGGATATTCATAGGCAGTTGCGTTATTATTTGAGCAGAACCAAGGAGTTCAGACAGTCTCAGCAATTGTTTGTTTCTTTTGCTTTGGGTTCACAGGGTAAACCTGTTTCAAAACAAACTATTTCAAAATGGATTGGGTTTTGTATTTCTTTTCGGTTATTCCCATCATGGTAAGGAGATTCCTGCTGGGATCAGGCCTCATTCCACTAGGGCTACTGCTACTTCTACGGCCTTTCTAAGGGGGGTAGCTACAAAAGGCATTTTGGAGGCAGCTACTTAGAGTTCAGTGCATACCTTTTCTAAACATTACCACCTTTCTCTTTATTCTAAGTCTAGGGCTGGATTTGCCGCTGCAATTTTACAGGGCATTTTAGCGGCCCCTACTGCTTTATGATTTTTACCATCCTCCCTTTCCCGTTGCTTTGGGATTCTACCCATAAGTAAGGACTGCAGCAATGTGAGATGAAGAACATAGTACAGTTTTGTACCTACCATAAATGTAGATGTTCGAAGATCCACATTGCTGCAGTCCAATTTACCCTCCCTCCTTCCCCACTGTAGTTTGACTTGGTGCTATGCTTTAGGTGATGGTTGTTGTTGGGCATGTTTTTGGGAGGTATTCTCTTTTTGGCTGTGGCCTTTCTGGTTTGGTCTTCTGACATCTGGGGCAAGAAAAGACTGAGGATATGACGTCGGTCATGCGCCTTTATACCCTGACGCTCTGATGTCAGATCTAGGCACCCATGATCGACGTCAGCCTAATACTTTGGTATTCGGGCCGACCGAGGACAGCGGACTACCCCATAAGTAAGGACTGCAGCAATGTGGATCTTCGAACATCTACATTTATGGTAGGTACAAAACTGTACTTTCTTTATCTTTCCTACATTAAGATACTTTACAAGATTCATGCATGATACAGAGTCTTTGTTTAGTAATTTCTGTTTATTCCTTCTCACAAGAGCATTTTGTTACTTCTTTTACAACCAGACCACTAACACCTATCCCACATTCTACCGCTCTGCATACCTGAACTGATTGTACCTGTGCAGCATAAGTGGGATGGTCTTCTTTATTCTACTTTCCACTCTCATCACCAATCACAGTGCCCCTCACTATTCATATAAAGTACTATCCATGTCCATAACTCTGCCTTTGTCTAAAATGCTATCTTTCATGTGAACAATCAGGAAATGGAACCATTAGTATTCTTTATTACCTCGGTATAAAACTTGTTTCAGTATTAAAATATATGTCTAAACACTTTTAGAAGAAGTTTGTCACCATGCCTGATCAAGCATTTAAATCAATCTCCTTTCTACTTAGTGCTGCTTTCCATATCCTTCTAGGACTTGTTACTTTTCCAGATACCTTGTCAAAGTCAGTCTCAAAAACTTTTGCAAATAAAACTTGTAATCTTACTTTTTGTTCTGTAGTGGTACATGGTAGTAGTATTCCCTCTCATGTACTCCATTTATTCCTTCCAGTCCTCATTCAAGTATGTCTACCAGTACAAATACATCCATGATCTTTGATCTTACTTAGCAAACATAAATGAAATCCTGCTTGTTTGTACAGGAAACTTAGCACCCAAATCAGGGTTCTCAGGACAAAAATGCGCTAATCACCCTAGATATCCACATCCCGCCCCACCCCCCATTAAGGAAACCACGGTAAAAAAATTTCTCCAAAGCCAACTTCATGCTTCTTAAGACAGAAGTGGCGAACTTCATGACACCCATGCAGATGGACAATACAGTTACGACTGCTGAATCCTACACAAATGCACTCTACAAGCACTTACACGAGTGCATGGATCGTGCTATCCCGAACAGAACCAAGACGCTATCCTCCAAAAAAAGGAAGCCAATCTGGTTGGTCCACTGCCATAAACAAACTCTACAACAGAAGGAAGAAACTGTTGCAAAAGAGAGTAAAATCCCATGATTGGAGAAGCTCCCTGGTCAGCCTCAGTAAGAAGCTGAGATCCCTTATAAGATCCTCCAAAGCTAGCTACGAAAACAAGATCGCCACTGATTCTAAGGACAACCACAAAGCATTCTATAGCTATGTCAAGAATCTCAATGGCAACACCCAGATCTGCTCTGAGTTACAGCACAATGGCACAAAAAATTACAGAACCAACTGATATTGCCAACATCCTGGCAGATAGGTTCAGTGCTAACTTTACCCCCCTCTCACCCCCTAAAGGGCCCATATCTATACTGGAAGAATGCAGAGTTCCTGTAATCACTACACAGGTAAAAGCAGCACTCTCTAAAGCCAAAAACACAGCATCCATGGGACTGGACAACATCCCAGGCTGCATTTTCCATGAACTTTAGAATGAACTGGCTTCCCACCTAAGCACCATGTTTAATCATAGCCTCACGTCAGGCTTTGTACCCACTGAATGGTGCACAGCAACAGTTATCCCACTCCATAAAGGGGGAGCCACCATTGATCCTGGGAGCTATTGCCCTATTAGCCTGATGAACCTGGTCTGCAAGGCCATGGAACATGTCATCATGGAATTCATAAACAAAGACATTGGTAACCTCCAAAACCCCACCCAGTTTAGGTTTGTGAAAGGCAGATCATGCCTTCTGAACCTGGTTGACTTCTTTGAGGCAGTCATCAAAGCCGTAGACAAGGGTAAGGTGGTTCACACAGCCTATACTGACCTCGCCAAGGCTTTCGACACCATCCCCCATTCTGGAATTAAAGCTAAACTCACTAAACTAGATATAAATCCCTGTGTCACAAGATGGGTTGCCAACTGGCTCACTGACAGAACCCACACTGTAAAAGTTGCAAACTCCAAATCTGACTTCAAACCAGTGATAAGTGGAGTAACACATGGTTCAGTCCTGGGACCTCTCCTGTTTAGTATCTATTTCTCTGAAGTACAGGCGAACACAGAAGGCTTTGGCTAACGAAGTTCACAGATGACTGCAAACTAGGAGCCATAGTCGAGTCCCCAAATGATGAGGACAATCCTACAGAAGGGCCTCACTGAGACAGATGCCTGGTGTCAGAGCCATGGCCTCAAACTCAATGCCAAAATGTGCATTGTTATCCTCTTTGGTAAAAACTCTGTACCCATTAACTACCACATAGGAAACAGTCTTCTTAATGCTGAATGTGTGATAAGAGACCTTGGGGCCAAGGTGGACAGTAGTCTCTCCTTTGATAATCACATTGCCACAGTAGTCAGGAAATCCTTCTACATGGCACACCTCATCACAAAAGGGTTCTCATCCAGGAAGAAAGAGGTTATTGTTCCCCTCTACTCAACACTCATTAGACCCATTATAGAGTACAACCCCCCTTTTGGAATGTACCTCACAAGACATCTGCAGCAGCTGGAAAGACCACAGAAGTACCTCACAAAGAGGATTACTGGCCTCAAACAGATGCCCTATACTGACCATCTCAAAAAACTCCAGCTTTACTCTGTAGCATATCGCCTACTCCGAGGTGATCTCTGTCTAACATATAAAGCTGTGTCAGACCCAGAGCTGTTGGACATGCTAGACCTAAAGAAATCACAATCCCTCCGAGCTACATGCTCTAGGGACCTAAACCTTGTCACCACAATAAATAGGACATGCTGGAGGGATAGGTTTCTGTCCCAGAGACTTCCCATACTCTGGAACAAGCTACCCATCTGTGTCAAGAAAAGTTCCTCATTAACACTCTTCAAGAAAAATCTTGATGAGTGGATGGGAAATAGGAAATACACCCTGAGGATCACTTCTGTGGCTCTGCTCGACAGGGGCACAGGAAATTAACTTTCTTGGGTTGGCATAATCCAGGGAACTTTGTTGGCTAGGCTTACTTAGGCCCTTGGCACAGTAGCCTAGAACCTACCTATGAACTCCTACATTACAGACAGCATAAATACCATCAGAAATGCAAAGGGGACTATAATCCATACCAGTGACTGATGTATTTGCAGCATGATAGCTAAATCCAAAGTTTGGGGGAGCTGCAACTAAAATCGGATATAATAGCCATCTCCGAGACATAGTTGAAGCCACATAACAGGAAAATGAGTATGTCAAACCATATTTGACCACCATAAGATGGAGAGTTCTTATACTAGTGAAAAATATCATAATCTCCAGGCTTCACCATAATTACCCAACTTCAGCTACTGGATGAGAGACACTTGTCATAGTTATGGTAGGAAACAGGAAAAAAAAATATGTTGCCTTTGCTTCCTTCAAACGGAGCAGGTTGGCTCCATTCCCCAAGCAGCTGTTCCTCAAACCTTTAAATGATTACATGACAAATGTACAAGTTAAAATCTTCTTCTCAGAAATCTTAACATATTATGAAGCGATGTAGAATATAACCTAAAAATCAGCATCCATTCATTGAAAATTTTAAGATTTATACCATACTTGCAAAGAAAAATACTTAACTGGATACTGACCAGAAGCCTCAAAACAACATTTACAATGGAGTCCTCCCAAACCATTTAAGTGACGATAACCCAGTTTTAATTGTTTGGAAAATGATGCTGCCTGCCACAAAAGCAATGGCCACAGCAAGAAACTCCTTGAACAAGAAGTGCCTTCCACTGTCTGTTGTATGTAATTATTATGGATTCTTTCCCACAGTTCCTCTCTGAAAATGGGCCTGGCCAGTAGGTTTAACATGGTCAATAAGACATAAATTGTTGCTTTGGCTAATCCCAAAGAATAAATTAACCAGAATTATCCACATTATCGACACTAGTCTGACTACTACATTTTAACCCATTTTACCACTGTGCAGGTAGATACTAGTTAAGATCTCTAATAAATTTCAGCAAGACAAACGGGAAGTTAAAAGAAAAAATCTTTGATCATTTGTCTGAAATGCAGAGGAAGTTGGATAGTAACACCCTTTATAAACATTTAAGTGATACAGATATGCATTGCCTTACATTTATGGTGCTTCAACAAATACTTCCTAACTGCAATGGAGGTAGTAGGTTCATAGATTAGTACTAGGCTAACTGCCCTTGCGAGTGATTTTAAGCCTAGCTAATTATCCCCTGTAAGATTCAAACCCTGTACTTTGTGTTTGTAAGGCAAACACCTTAACCATTGGGCCACCCTTTTAACCCTGATCTGATATTAAAAACAGAATGTGTAGAATATCATTTGGATAAATAAATTAAGGGCAGATAGAAGTCCTGGACTGAATGTAATAAATAATATAAAACCTATGCTGAGGATGAGACATTTTAGATAATTTATGTTTTAATTGAATGTTTTATTGTATAATTACTGTTGTAGAGTATTTAAGCTGAATACTGTCTGTTTGATGTTTTACAACTTGAAAAAGTGTACTGCAAAAGCCCGAGTGCTTGTTGTTTTATAATAAAGTAGTCTGTGTGGTTCTTTGAGTCAGTTTTTGCTGAAATTTCTTTTACATCTTTACTTCACTTTTACTCACTAGAGCTTTCCATTTGTGGTAAGATCTGTAGCATACTGAACAGTGAACAATATGCAAGGCACATATTAGCTTCAAGGGAATGGCTATAGCTGTCTGTCTGAAACTTGGCAGTGTTTATTTGCATCAGTTTGTTCCTCTTCTTATTTTATTTTATTTCAGCAATTAGGAATTCTTTCTTATAACTGTTTTTTTTAAATAAAACATTTAACCTCAACAGAAGGGAGTACACTAAGACTGGAAACGCTGAACGTTTGATAAATGTTGTTCCTTACATTGTATAAGGTTTCATTTTAAGTTGTAGTTTTTGAAACACATCTTTAGTTGTACATCTGGATCGCAACTGAAGTTGCAAAAAGTTGTTTTAGTAGTTGTGCTTACAGAAATATCACCATAAAAAAATAAAAAGTTTTGCTAATTAAAAAGTTTTGTTTTTGTCTACTTTTATATTTTTTAGATCTGGAGCAACGTAATTCTCACATTTGCTCAAATGGGCACAGAAAGAGATAATTCAGTATGCTTCAGTTTTGGTGTCATAGCAGATATTCAGTATGCTGATGTGGAAGATGGCTATAACTTCATGAAGACGAGGAAGCGATATTACAGGAACAGTATAACACTACTTTCTGAGGCTGTAGAAGAATGGAATAAGGACTGCATGCCACCCAGTTTCATTCTTCAGCTTGGCGATATCATTGATGGATTAAATGCTCAGCACAAGGCTTCAAAAAAGGCACTTAAGAATGTGATGCAAGAATTTAAAAAATCCAAAGCTGATATCCATCATATTTGGGGAAACCATGAATTCTACAACTTTAGCAGACATTGTTTAATGAGTTCTGCCCTAAACAGTCAACACCTGGGAAACAGTATGACTCCTGCTTCAAGCAACAGAGTAAATTCTAATGTTGGAGAAGACAAACAAGAAACATTTTATTGTTATGATTTCTGTCCTTTTCCTAGCTTTCGGTTTGTGGTTATAGACTGCTATGACCTAAGCACTCTAGGAAGAGAAGACTGTAGTAAAAAGTATCAGGAATCTTTGAAGATAATCAGGAAAATTAACAAGAATGAAGACCTTAATAATCCAGAAGGTACTTTTGTGAATTTATTGTTTTTAGAAAAGTGTACTGTTAGACAATAAGTATTAATATTGTGTTGTATTTGTAAAGCATTGCAAAAATACATGAGTAGGCCAAAATGTCAGTACAGTGGTTGAGTTTAATAGTATGAGAGAGCCCATCAGAAAATGTGGCACCACCCTCTTTAATACTGTCATTCAGGTGGAAAATATTTTATTATATTTTGGCCTAGTCTAATCCTTTAGGAATTTTGCGTGCTGTCATTTGTATATTGTAAACCATCCAAATCATATCTCTTAACCTCTTAGCACAAGAAGTTTGGACAAAGCCTGACATAATGGGGGGACAAAGGCCCAGAAATTGGAACACATTTTAAATATTGCTCTTTTAAACTTGGAAAGTTGCTAGAATAATAGAATTTTTGCTAGCATGCATTTCTGGAGGATTTGAAGTCTAAAACTTAACTGTATGTCATTATTTAGTGACTTTAATTCTTATATCATCCAAGTGATTTGTCAAAAAAAACACAATATTTATGAAGAACAAACCAAAAATATGAGTGAAAAATCTAGATATTCTGTGAAAATCTGTACAGCTGAGAGGTATGATCCAAATCTGTTTTTCTGTGTACTGCTTCCAAAACTGGACAGAGTAATTCAAATGTTATGGTATTTAACCATTTATGAGAAAGCTGCAACCAGACCTAGAAGACAATAGTTGAAAATAGATGGGATTATAAACACTTGACATTCTCATGGAAATCCTGATTCTGTGGCAGTTCATAGGAAACCTTCTGGTCAAAAAATGAGATTATTGCAAAAACGTCTGATTAAATGCAGGTAATACTGGTACATATGGCATGTGACTGAATGGCAGAAGTACTGTACTGTATTAGTAATGTTGTCCAGGTACTGCAGAGAAGATCGGTCTGATTACAGTACATTTATTTTTATCTATTGTATTTACACTTTGTTGACCAGGTTAGTTCCTTTAGGCCAGTGGCCTCTCTTCAGTGGAGACCTGAGTGGTATTCATACTGACTATGGGAAATTTGGCATCAGGGAATTTCTCCTTCTCTCCTCATTAAGTTTTGTGGGATCGTTTATATATATCTATCTACCATCAACTCTAGCAGGTGGGGCCTACATTATGTTTTTAAATGTAACAGTTCTAGACTTGCATGCCCTATTTGGTATACATTCTCCACTGAATTATAGCTAAGAGGAAAGCAGGTGTGGTACAGAGTAGTCATGTTATGCTGGAGAGCAGGTTGTGTAGGTAACATTTAGGCATGAGCATAAACCAATCCATACAGCTAAATGGAACCCAATAAAATTCAGATATGCAGCAAAGAAAAAGGGAATTCCAACCATCACATAAAACAATTTAATATGCAAAGCTTTTGAGTAAAGCACTCTTTCTCAATGCAATATATCAGTAAGAAATACAAACATTTAAAAAGAATATGCAAGCCAATAGAAATGAGTCACTCAATCACATGATATACTTATTAAAGTTACAAAGCTCAGATATTTAAAAGGAGCATTGTTTCAATTTTAAAACTGGCTTAACATTAAGATCTGGTACACAGTCAGTCGTAAAAATGTTAATTCCAAATGATTATGGTGTTCAGGCAGTTAGAGACTGCCTATGTAAATAGAATAATTTTTCAGCAAGGAGGATAGATATCATTTGCCTTGTGTTAGGTAGCATTCTTAATAATAACATGTTTTTATTTAATGATGAATACCTCTATTAGAAATTAGGCGCAACCAATGGGTACTCCTGTGGCTAATACTTTAGTTAATTTAGCCCTTTCTAGTTGGAAAATAGCAACATATTTAATACAGTCATCATTGACTGAATATGTAGCTTTTTATAAGCATTTTGTAGACAATATATTCCTTATTTGGACTGGCGATGATATGTCATTGAATAGGTTTGTAGCTAGGTTGCAACAGTC
Source organism: Protopterus annectens (assembly GCF_019279795.1). NCBI lineage: Eukaryota > Metazoa > Chordata > Ceratodontiformes > Protopteridae > Protopterus > Protopterus annectens. The sequence goes on from NC_056733.1 coordinate 168,622,365, forward strand.
CGCACAATTTTTATCTTTTGAAATGAAATATTCTAAAGTTGATATCACCTTTTTAGATGTTAAAATAATTTTTAATGATGGGAAATTTGGTACTAATATATATATATATATATATATATATATATATATATATATATATATATATATAAAAGAAAGAAGTTCAAACAACTAGATATCTGCATTAAAACACTATGCATCCTAGATATACATATAATAGTATAGTAAGAAGTCAGTTATTAAGAGCAAGTAAATTGAATACTTGTGGCAAACATTTTATAATGAAGCTAACAATATAATGGAAGATTTTTTAAGTACAGGATACAATAACCATTTACTTAAATATAATATGAATTATGAAGTATCAGAACATAACATTGGTGATTTTTTTTTCACCAGGATCGGATAGTAATAATTTGAATAAGCATCTATACTCTAAGAAATTAGGTTATATTACTTAAGTCAATACACAGACATCGCAAATTAAAAATAATTATTCAGTATTGAAGTCAGGTCCAGATATAGCTAAAATTGTTGGTATCCAGCCTAGTTTTATCTAGAAAAAAGAGCAAATCAGAAACAAAGATTATGTTACAAAGGTTTTATTTCTGGTTGCCCAAGACCATTAATTAATAAGAATGGGACTATACCATGTCATAATTGCCAAATGCATTGAGAAAGAGTTTGCTTATTTGTGTCTTTCGGCTTTTCCCGGTTAGGGGTAGCCACAGCGGAACTCCGGTCCGCTAATGATTGGCAGTAGATTTTTACATGCCGAGTTGCCGGCCCTGACGCACAACCTTTGAGGTACGCCCATTCACGCATGTCTCCACACAGAAGACGCTCTAGCTGTTTCACTCAAATGTTTTGCACATTAAATGGTCGGAATTCCTTTTTTTCTTTGTTGGACATAGAGTACAGCACAGACATGCATTAGGGCTGGTGCTAAAGTACATTTGGCAGACCTGTATTATAGTAAATAGCAATGAGCAATTGTTATCCCTGCATCATAAACCAAGTATTTTTTCTGGTCTTGAACACTACAAGGTTTATGTTTCATGTCAGGTTCATGTCTGATCCAGGTGTATTCCTAAATATTTTAATGTGGAAGCTTTCCATATGTTTCACATTTGCCATTCACATTCTTATTTTTCATTGTTTAAAATATGTTTTGGCCCCTAGCTTTCCTTTTCACTTTCACATCCCTACCTCATATTGGGCTGTGTTTTCTTTTTGCTTCCCGGCCTGTCAGCCAGGAAATGTGAGTGAGTGAGGTGAGAGCTAGGGGGCATACAGTAGCTATCATCCTTTGGGGTGTTTGAAAACTTTTGTTTGCTCCTAATGTCTGTTTTCATATAGTCCAGTGAGATACCTCTCAGGTCATTTACACCCACATGGACTGTGATAGAATTGTATTGGTCCTAACATGACTGTCTTCCCTTGGGGAGTTAATCATCCTCCCTTTGCTGGCTGGCAGAAGCAGTGTACTGACAACAGGCATAACTGGAAGTGCCATGTACCGACAGTGATTGTCTAGAATAGGAAGTACTGCTCTTCATGCACATGTGTGACCTAACCACCAGGTCACTACTGCAGCAAGACTGAACTGACCTTTCTAGGGATGGGCATTGACCATGCCTACCATCCCCTCAAATTAGCTACTGCATTGCTTAGATTGTTGATTGATCTCGTATCATTTGGAAAGTAATCAGGGCTGTATCTCTTTGTGCCAGGGAGCCTGCTCCATTCCCTGTCTCCTAGACCCAGAGGAATGGATTTGATGTTTGATGGGTTATGTCAAAGGTGGTTTCAATGTGGTCACTTTTCCGTTTGCTGCATATCTTTGCGAAGGATTGTTTATGTTTATTGTAGTGTGTTATTAAAACAGTATTGTTAGTGTACAGCTTCATACCTGTCTTCCCCACAGTTCTGGCACCTAGAATTTTGTATGGTGAGAATAAGGGAGTAGCAAGTGTAGATCACTTGTTCTGCTGTCCCTATTTAATGCATTTGAGCTGGGGTGCCTGCTCCCTATTTGACTCTTAGCATGCCATTATGTAGGTCATTATAGAACCATGATAGTATACAGCATTCCTAACATTCATGGCATTTAGCTTTTGAACTGATGTGGTAAGATAAACTGTATCAGAGATTTACAGGCTGTCCTGGAAGAGAGACCATAGAACGTCTCCATCATCCAGTCTTGTTAGACCATTATACACAAGTATTTTATTAAGCTGTATGTTTTCCATGCTTAAGACAGAGTCTGTATTAGGAGTCAGTGAAAAATCCCTGCCTGTGCTGAAAATTATTCATTTCTGAAAGTACAACTGCTACATTACTTTTCTTAGGGGGGTGATCAGGTTGTCGTGTTCATCTTCTTAAAACCACTTTTTGAACAGATACAGTAATCATTTCCTTTTACAGTAAAAGAATAGTTCTTCCATGATCTCTTTGTGATCCAAGCCATGGCTTTTGCATAGAGGTTGCAGCTGTGTGTACAATGTTAGAGAATAAAACTCTGGTTACAGGTAATCTGTCTCTTTCATTACATGTAAGATTACATATGGCATGCATAATTCCAGACTGCAGTATAAAAGGTGATAGCACTTGCCTTGTCTCAGTCCAAATTGCCTGATACAGGAGAGGCTGAGACAGGTTTGAAGGAAAAGAAAGTAGTCAATTTAATACCTTGCTTATTATGTAGTGATGCTCTCTAATAAATCAGTAAACATATTCTTCTTGTTTCAAACATTACACACAGATTTTATCAGAATGATTTACTCAGGCACAAAAAAGTATTTAAAACAAATAAGTGTCACATGACCATACGTTCATAGGTTTATACTTGGCTAACGACCACCACAACCCAGTTTTGTCTCTCAAGTTCCTTGGATGCTTATATGCTAGAGCATGTTAACAAAGAGGTAGCTAAGGGTTATGTGGGGGGCTATCTTAGTTATGGATTTATTTACTTGCAGTCAACCTGTGTCCATCAGGGACATGAGGCCAGACCAGGGCTGAATTTGTGATTTCCCATCGATTGATTAAGGTTCCTTTTGAATAGGGTCAAGGATGAACTCTGCTTCATGTAGACAGGAAGCTTATTCCATAACACATGGATCCTTTAAGAAGCATATCAGCATCTACAGCATGTTCTGTGTATGTCGTAAGCAAAGTTTAGGTCCTTAGATATAGTGTTTCTGGTGCTGTTTGTTTTGCAGATGTGCAAGAGATCCATCAGAGCTGGATTGGTGAATGCCTTAAATGCCAGGCATAGATTTCCTCTCAGTAACCTGTAGGAGACCGAATTCAGAGCTAGGGCTTTAAGGCAATCTGTGTAGGCCAGGATATTCATACCATGGATTCTCCCAGTGTGGTACCTTTGAGGGTGCTGCAGCTGTTGCAAGTGCCTGGTTAGATACATGCCAAAGGAGGCATTGTACTCAATGATGGGTCTGATAAGGGCTGAGTAGAGTGGTACTATAACTTTCTTGGACCTGGATTGCATACTCATGCTAATGAGTTGGGTGACATAGAATGTTTTTCTTACTGTCATGGCTACGTGTTGGTCAAAGCCAGACTACTGTCTACATATGTTCCTAGATCCCTTACTATCTGGTCAGCTCTTAGGGATGTTTTATTGATGGAGTAATTAGCTTGGGTGGACAATTTCTCAAAGGGTAGTATAATGCACTTTTTTGTGTTGAGTTTTAATCCATGGCTTTGGCACCAGTCCTTTATTTGTGTTAAACACTTTTGTAAGATGTTAGTGTCATTGGAGAATCTATAATAGCTCCCAATGTACAGTCATCTATGAACTTTGAGGCCTTTAGCACTAGCCTTGACTTCTAAGAATTAGAAGCCAAACAGGGGCTGGCCCAACATGGAGCCCTGGAATACTCAGCTTGTGACTGGTCTCCTGATGGAGGTGGACTCACCAGTCCTGACCTCTTGGGTCCTGTCTGTGAGCCAGCCAGCAAACCAGTGAGTTATGTAGAGATTTATGCCCAGTTCTGAGAGTTTGTCAACAATATCCGAGTGGGGTATTGTATTAAATTCCCTGGCCAGGTCAAGGTAGGTGGTATGCACCATTTTCCCCTCATCTGTAGCCTTGATGACCCTCCTGAAGAAGAGCCAGGTTGAGTAGGCAAGGCTTTCCCTTAATAAAGCCAAACTGGAATAGTTCCAGTGTCTGTAGGTTGCCAATGTCCTTGTAGATCATTTCCTTGAGAATTCATTCCATGGCTTTGCATATTAAGACTTAGACAAGTGGGTCTGTAGTTCCTAGGATCAGGTGATGTTCCACCCTTATGAAGAGGGATGACCCTTGTAGCCCTCCATTCACCTGCCATGTAACCTGTTTTGGGGTTGTAGTTGAAGAGTGCCATAAGTGGTCTTGCTAGGTCATGCTTTGCTTATATAGGAGGCAACTCGGAATGTTATCAGGGCCCATTGAAGCACTACTTTTGACCTTAGTTAGCAACACCAGGACCTTCTCCTTGTTAATAGTATGGGGGAATATGATAGAAGGGATTTCACATGGAGTATTGGAGGGGGTGAAATTAGAGCTAAATTTATCAGCCAGTAGATTTGCTATGTAACCCTTTTCAGTGAAGGTTGTGCCATTTATCACCAGTTCTGTACTTCTAAGTGTTACCTTTAAGGTTCCTGACATAACTGAAGAGGGCTGTTTGATTGTTTCTGTCATGGGAGGCTATCCTGACCTTGTAATTGGTCTTATTGAACTTTTTTTGACCTCTTAGTTTCTTGTTTAATTGAATTGGAGAGCTCTTGTGTCTATGAGAATTGTTCTTTTTAATTCTGGCCATTACTTTTTTCTTTTGTTATATACCCTGTTAAGGATAGGATTCCACCACTTGGGATTGTTTTTGATGTTAGATCTGGGCTTTCTTCTGGTAGGTATGGCAGCCTCATTGCAGCCATTTACACATTTGTGCATGGTATCTGTAAATAATTCTACATAGGTAGCTGTGTTTTCACAGTTTGGAAAAGCTGTGAATTTTGACAAACTGTTGCTTAATAGGACATATTTTACTTTAGAATAGTTCTTAACTGTTACAGGTTTAGCTAGGTTTTTGGGTTGATTTTTATTTCGAGGGAGACAGCTTTGTAGTCTGACCTCACCAATGAGAACAAGACGCTGGGGGGGGGGGGTGCAACACTCTTCCATGTTGGTGAGTACTAGGTTCAAAGTGTTGATCCTCTGGTTGGAGTAAGCACTATATGGTCCAGGGTGTTTGTGTTGACAAAGTCCAGGAAACACTGTGCCTGTGAGTTAGAGCAATGTATGTTTCCCAATCTATAGAGGGATAGTTAAAGTCGCTCATGAATAGGGTGTTTGGTTGGATGGTGAGCATCTCTATGTATGGTCAGTGTAAGAGATGTGAGTTTATGAGTCAAAGAATGTGACCTGTAGCTGGCCAGGACATGGTAAGGAACCTTGTCTATGGAGACTTGGATAGGGATGAATTCCAGGGAATCATCCTGTTTAACCAACCTGTAGTTGTATTTGTTGCTAATGTAGATCGAGACAGCTCTACCTTTAGCCACTGTCTGTGCTACTGTTGGTCTAAAGATGTGGAAAGAAGTGCAGCCTTCAACTGCTGGAGTACTTTCTATGACTTAAACCAAGTTTCAGTAACAGAACAGATGTCTACATACTCCAGAGTGAGGAAAGCTTGTAGGGTGTGGAGTGTCTTGTTTAGTCTCCTAGTATTGAGCAGTAACCACTCTATTCAGCCCTTTTTTTTTACCTTTTTTCTGTGTTGGTAAGACATTACCTAAAAAGGCTGTAGGGGGGGGGGGGGTGGATGGAATTTTAACCAATATCCGAAAGCCCAGGGAGGACAGGTGTAGACCGTCTTTGGCAAAGGTGCATGGTTTGATAACCATGTCCTCCTGTGCTGATAGAGGTTGGATTCCCCTGGAGTGACACCAGAAACTAAGCCAGTTATTAAAACCGGTCATTTTCTGGTCATACTGTAACTTCATTCTTGGTGAAGGTAGAATGCTGCTCATTGCAATGCATGTACCTGTCTGTGACACATATTCAGAGAGATCCAGAATGTCTCTTTTCATTTAGTCCAATGAGGTATGCCTCAGGTCATTTACACCCACATGGACTATGATAGAATCATATTGGTACCTGTGGTGCACTAACTTGCGTGTGTGCAAGATATTGTGGAGCCTACCTGCAAATACGCAGCAAACCTTTATCTTCTCCTTGTCCACACATTACATGATCCATTTAAAATAGTGAATACTAAAAATCCACTACAGTTCTCAAAGGTCTTTTTTTCAAGAAAACTTTTAAAATTCAAACTATGTTAAGCATATGAAATTTGCAAGTATTTGGAGTGATTTGGCATATAGACTCTTTGTAGTCTAAACTGCCTTCCCTGTCACCACCATTGTCTTGCACAGAGCGGTCAGGAATGTAAAATAGAAACCTTTAAATTTACTACACATACCAGTATAACCAGCCCTTTAGCTTTGGAAGCTGGCTGGGGGGCTTTTGTATTATAGGTAGGATATAACCCATATGGCCAAGGCTGCTGCAGCATTGATCAAATGATGAACTTTAACCGGTATATTTTGAAGTCTGAAAAATAGCGTGTGACAAAACAATGTATTAATAAAGTCAATGAAGTATGAAGGATTTTGAGCAGTGTTTCAGATCAGTATATAAAAGGAAGATGTGGAACCTTCAAATGTTAAAACTAAAGCATGTATGGATTTTTTCAGATGATGATAGTTTTTCTGTGCTAACAGAAGGAAGTTTTATAAATTGCCAGGATTCTTTACTGTGGTTTTGAGTATGCTGTTTATTTAGTTTAGTGTATGACGTGATGCATTCCACACCAGTTTCTGGAAGTTCATAATTTCTAAATCCTATTATTTCACAATCTATTACCTTTTATTTCTCCTTTAAAATTTTTGAAACTTTAGCTTTAAAAGATGTTGATCACATTCCTAGCCACCGCTGTTTATGCCACGATCACTCTTTCATTTCTCTGCATTACCCTTGAAGTCATCCCCTACTCCAAGGGTATTCACAAAATGTTTAGCTCTAGTGATAGCCTATTGTAGATTGCAAGGTCAAGGTATTTACTTTTTTCCTTATTTAGACCATTTGCTTATCTTTGCAAGGTCTGTTTTCAAAGTGTTAGGAATCTCACACTTGGCTAAGAGATCTACCCTCTCAAACTGGGTTTCCAGGAGAACATTCAAAATTCTTGTCTTATTCCATTTCACAGAATAGTATTATTGGGTTATCTCCTAGATACTTTTGCTGAAAGAACTTTTCTCCCACAGGATAAAGTAGATTTGTTTCTAGAGTGATTCCTGAGTCTTTCCACTCAGTCCAGCATATCTGCAAAGTAATTTCTCAGGATTTTTGGCATCTATAATGTTCATGATTTCTCTGATCAAACTCCATATAAAAATATATAGAGATGTCATGGGTACCCAAAATCTGTATGGTTCCAACAGCACATTGAACTTCCAAATTCCAGTTTCCATTTTTTTAAATGGAACTGTTTTTGGTGGAGAGACCAATTTTATTTGCAGGTCTCCTTTCTAACTTACAGCTCCACTATACTCTAACAATGGATGCCTTAGACTTTTCTGGGGGCTGTCTTTGGGGTAAACGTGCAGAGTCTTTGGAACAAAAAACACAACCAAAACATTTAAATATTCGAGAGGTTGGTGGTAGTAAATGCACTCAAATCTCTGTCATCTGTGGTCCCCAGGATCTCAACAAGTGTTCACAAACTATACCATTGTGATATGCTACATAAACAGGGGGATTTCCAAATCTTACACTCTGCACAAATTAGCCATAGTAGTTTGGGATGTAGAAATTTTGCACAATCTCCCTATTCAGGCTTCCTGTTTTCAATCAGAGCAAAATCTTTGTGGCAGACGAGCTAAGCAGGACCAGGACAGACACTCACAAATGTAAACTGAATCGGGGGATCTTCCAGTATTTGGTGCAGCTTTGGGAAACATAATCAGACAAACCTGTTTGTCTCCATTTACAACAAACAATTGGAAAATATTTGCTTTGGGATTCTTTGCAAGCAGCCTGTAAAACCAATTCATTCTCTTTTTTTTCTTGAATAGGAATGTTCCTGTATGCCTTCCACTCTTTCCACTGATATCCAAGGTTATTCTAAAGATTCAGAAGGACATTGTAAGATCTTTATGGCGATTCCCTTCTCTCCAATGAAACTGTTTTTTCCCCACTTTTTTTTTTTTTTTTTTTGCTAATGGACAAGGTCAATTGCCAAAGCTTCCTCACAGATGACTTACTGACACTAGACAGTGGTTGTTTGATACACCCTAACTTGAAGCATCTTCAACTGACTGTCTGGATGATATAAAATTAATATATTTAAGCACCTTTTTTCTGAGTATGTGCTTCAAGTATTATAGAAGGCAAAGAAACCTGCTACTTGAAATCATATGTATTAGCTTGTGCAGAAGATTTTCCATTTGGCGCTGCATTAGAACCAAGACCCTTTTAAGCCTAGCACTTCTGCGGCTCTAAAATAATTGTGAGTTTATCCTCTGGCACCTGTCACTCATCTATGAAGGTTCATGTTTAGGCCATTTTAGCATGTCCGCCCATCAAGCCTCTTCTTTCAGTGCACTCTGATATGAAGTTGTTTCTGAAAAGGGTTTTTACATATCCATCCACCTATAAAACATGTGCCTCATTCTCAGGATTTTAGTTTTTTTTTAACAAAGTTATCTCTTGTTCCATTTGAACCATCTCTTCAGGCTGATTTGAAGTTTTTATCATGGGATGCAGAGTTACTGACTGCTGTGACTTGTGCAAGAAGGAATGTATGCATTGCAAGCCCTTATCGTGGGTCAACCGTATCTCATTTTCCTCTAAGATAGAGTTTCCCTGAGAATGAATCCTCCATATATGTCTAAATGGTATCTGAGTATACTTTGAGCCAACGTATCCATCGTCCTGCCTTCTTTCTGGAACCTGAAATGAGGGAGAATGGATCCTTACTCTGGATCCCTAAAGGCAATTCTGATATCATCTTAACAGAACCTAAATCTTCTGAAATTTTAACCAGTCATTCATTTCTTATGAAGATAACATATAAGACAGCCAGTGTCAAAACAAACAATTTCCTAATAGTTGTCCCATGCTACTTACATTTTTTATTCCCACTATTGTAGGCCAATTTCCAGGTAGCGTCAAGGCATACTCTACTGGGGCCTTGGTTTTTCAATGGCTATTTGGAAGGGGATGGACTCTGGATGTTTCTTGCATACTTTAACAAATCAATACAAACTCGATTCCTTTTCCATGTCATGAGTATGCTTTGCTAGGATCACTGTGTAGGTGCTTCTGTACCCTACCCTCGTCCTTCCTTCCAAACCTTATAAGCTAAAATGTTGTACTCTTCTAGCTAAGGCTACTGCAGCTATCGTCAGTATGATGAACATAGCACAGTTGTGTAAGTAAACATACCATAACAGTAGATGTTGAAATGATCACTGCTGCTGTAGCTGCTCCCTCCCTCCATCTCCCTTAATTTTGTATGATTTTTATTGTCAGGTTGAAGACGCTGATTTTTAGTTGCCCTGCATTGACTTCATTCAGGGCTCTAGCCTCCCTTTTTCAGTTAGCATGAAGGCTTTAAAGGGGTTGGCGCCCAGGCCACTCATTTTCTTCAGCTCTGCTTGAGCTGTCAATGATCGAGGCATGTGGAAACTGCCATAAGCTTTGGAGGCTGGCGAGCTGTTCCATCCTAGAAATGATATAAGCCAAACAGTACGGCTAGTGTTATGATAAGTTAACTTACACAACTGTACTCTACTTATAATCCCTTTTACTGCCCCACTTTCAACTGCATAGGTCAGAGGCATTGTATCTTTACATTGTAATGACTTCTTGTATTTAAATAATGGACATCACCATTATGGCAAAGTGGGGTATATAGTTACACATCATCTACTGTAAAATGTTTTTGTTTGTGTTTTTGTGGAGCCTTTCCCCTTTCAAATACTGGCCGTCAGCCTTTACCATAAAGATTTCTTTTAATAAGAGCAAATATTGCCTCCTTTTTTCCAGATCAGACATGAGATCTTGAAGTTTTATACATTGACCTATATTAACATTAATGTCCTTCTATTCTAATGTTGCAGTATTCCTAACATGAATAATCCTCCACTCCAAGCAACTCGACATTCTGCCAGCATACAACAGCTTTTAGCTACTGCAAGTATGTGGGATGTCGTATGTATGTTTTGAAGAACATCAGCCATAAAAGGGACATCTGCATATGAAATCCTCAGAACTTCTCTGCCGCAATTTGAAATGCTTGACTCGTACATCGGTCTGTTGCCTATTTCTGGTTTGCTGCTTCCATGAAGGGCAAGTGTAGGTGTGGAAGGCAAATTCCACATAACAACAATAACGATCTTTGCCTTTTTTGTCTAGGCTCAAATCATGACCACTGTTCCTGTGCTGTTTGTCAAGCCTTTGTTCCAAAGACCTTGCAAAGCTGTCTTTCAGCTCTGAGTCTTTATTTAGAGAACCAACATTTAAAAAGACTAGTGCTAAAGACGTTATGGAGGGTTTCTCGTGTTCTTCTGCCAAGCTGACTTTGAAGAGGAAGGTCAGAAAGCCGAGGCCTGAATCCTCTTCTGCTGCGCCTCTTTTCGCTGAATTATCCCTTGAGGTCAATGAAGACCTGGAGGTATGTTTGGAGGCTGGGTCTGGTTCTTCTGCACGTACCACCTCAGAGATCATTAAAGAATCCGACCTAGGCACATCCTCAGAGGCAGTGCAGACATCTGTATCAGACTGTCAAGGGGAACCATGGCTTGTAATGTCGGAAGGACCTAGAGGCATACCTCAGACTCTTGTAAGGGAAGAGATCCAGGTGTCAGTCATAATCAAAAAAATTTGATCAATAAAATGAAAATAAAAGGGGATACATTTATGAACATCATTTTTGTGAAATTGTTCACTTTTCCAATACAACCCGGCACCAAATCTGAATAATTTAGTACCATGGTGGTGCACATGGCCAGCCCTCTAACTTATTGATAATATTGAGCCTGAAAAAATATGTATTTTCCTCTCGTATCTTTAGAAAACATTCTCAACTTTCTAATAATAATCCACTTTTCTCCATTTCCTTAATTTCCCCTCCTGCTCATTACGTCTCCTCTTCTCATTCTATTACTCTATTTAGACAGCAGAGTACTCTATTATTTTTTACCTCCATACATTATTAGAACTGTAGTCAATACTTTGAATCACTATTTATTAGTTTACTTGACACAGGCTATCCACTTCTGCAGTGTATCTTGCTACTTGCAGTACATATTGTATTTTTGATTGCAGTTTATCGTAGTAATATTTCTGTAAATGTATTTCAATCTTTTTGTGTGTTTATCCCTTGCTGGGATTTTTTCCATATGTGTATAGTTACGTATCGTCTACTGTAAAATGTTTTGTGTATGTTTTGATGGAGCCCTTCTGCCCAACTCATTTTAAAATATTTAATCTGTTACTGGGCTCTTCTTCCCAATTATATAACTGCTCAACTGCTGTTTAAATGTTTTTGAATCTCTTGTGGAGCTTTTCTTCCCAGACCTCTGCTGAAAATGGGCCATTGATTTAGTCAGACTTTCCTGGTTATCAAAGGACAAATAAATATATAAATGTTAATAAGCACTTGATTTATGCATTCCACAACAAATCTTTACTTCTCCCATCCTCAAACTGTCCTCTTCTCTGAACAGGCAGGCAACCCATTCCTTAATGACTGTTACTGGAAGTGATACCATCTAACTTTGTATCATAGAATGAGTGTAAATTTACCCTTTAGGACCATACTGTGTCCATTTTGGATTAGTATCACCTAGAAATAACATCTCAGAAGTGTCTGACAGTTCATTCTAGGATACCGGAGAAAAGTTTAGGCAGTTGCTCTGACTTATCATATGCCTCTAATCTTGGCTTCTTATGGGTCCACTTAGTTGTATGGTTATGAATATGCTACCATTTCTGCTTATAAACTAACAGTAAGATGTTCATCGTGTTTCACTGTTGCAGTCCTTACAAAATGGGTTATCTGGCTCCCGGTAGCCCACAGTCGGCCAAAATACCAAAGTCCTTAGTATATGACGTCGGCTGCTTTCGGTTTAGGCCTGACGTCAGGACGTCAGGTACAAAAGAAGGCAGCCGACACCATTTCCTCAGTCTTTCTTGCCGCAGAGCCCAAAGCAGAAGCATTTTGCATAAGTGCCAGTCAGCCGAGTACCTTCTTTTTGTATTCCGACTGCTTAGTTGAAGACATCCTCAGATTAGTACCCCGCTGGGGACCCTCTTAACTTTCTCTGACATTTGTTAAAGCAAGAAAATAACTGTCTTGCCTGTGGAAAACAGATTCCGCTCAATGATTTTCACCCCTATTGTATTACTTGTTTGGGCCTTGAACACGACGTCCCTGTGTTCTCTGTGCTTCTTTCAACCCACGTACCATACACCGCAGAGCTAGGATCTTGTTCAAGCATTTCGGAGTTTGGCCTGAGTTCGTAGGTATGGCGTCTTCTGGTCTCCCGACTTCAGATGTTCCTAAGAAGCGCAAGGATAAGGACCGCGACAGGCTTAGGGCCAAATTAGCCAACGACATCCCTGTTAAGTTGGTTGTCAGCCCAGCAGTAGTCAGTGAGGTGCTTTCTTTGCCCCTGCAGTCCGCGCATGTTCAGCAGCAGATGTCTGCGGAGACCTTTTCTGAGTCCTCCATACCGCAGGCTTCCACTTCTTTTTCTGACCGTCTGCCACTCGCTGCCTCTGATGGGTCTGGAGCCACTAAGCAGGCGTCTGCTTCTGAGGCCACTTTTCTCCGCCCGGAGACCAGATCCAGACCGACGACCTTGATTCAGACTTCTGCAGTGGCTAGGCCTCCTGAGTCCCTCCGGCTTTCTAGCAGGCCATCCAGCTAAAAATCTACTCCAAAGCAGGCGCCAGCCTCCCCTCAAATGCTTCAGACTCTGAGGTTTCCAGCCAGCAACTCTGCTGATGAAGAGGGAAACTCTCAACTTTTTTCTGGTTTTGAGGATTCTGATGCAGAAGACTCCATCCCTTCTGCCTCCCCTACAGTAGATTTTTCTTTTGGAGATATTCTGAATACTCTTAGGGAGCAGTTCAAATGGAAAAGTCAGGACTACCCTCAGTTTGAGAAACGGGTTAGGGAATTCTTGGATTTGCCACAGCATAAGCCTTTGGCTATCCCTCCGGTTTTGGAAGTTGTTGATGATGTTTTCATAGATAATTCTTTGACACCTAATTCTGTTCCTCCTGCTCCCAGAAAGCCTGACAGGTATTATAGAGTTCCTGAGTCTCATCAGTTCCTTTTCAAGAATCCTACTGCTGATCCAGAGATTTTCTCAGGGCCCTAAGGGTGTTAAAGCCACGGTTGCTAAAATCCTGTTCCTTCTGACAGGGAATCTAGGGCCTTGGATAGCTGGGGTAAAAAGGTTTATACTTCTTCCACCCTGGCTATTAGGTCTGTTAATTGTCTTTTTCATATGCTTAAGTATCAGCAGCATGCTTTGTAGGCTATTAAGGCTAAAATTGCTGGTGTTCCTTCCCTGATTGAGAGTAAGGACATGCAAGATTTATTGAATTCTGCCGCTCTTGTCACTACACATTCTCTACATTGCGGTTTCGACACTTTGGAGGCTTCTTGCAGGGCAGCAGCCACTGGTTCTGTCATTAGAAGACAGGCTTGGCTCAGGGAACAGCCCCTTTCTGAACCTGTCAAAACTAAATTACTGGATGTGCCTTTGCACAAGGACAATCTTTTTGGTAGCAAAGCAGAAAAGGTGTTGAAAAAGTTGGAGGATAAGGCCAAATCTATGCAAACTGTTAAGGACTTTCTGCAAGTTCAGCCTCCTTGTTTTAGTAGACATTACCCTTCTGAGAATTGGACTTTTCCTGACCCTAGTAAACAGTCGCACTAGGCCTAGGGGTTACAGGTCTTCTAGGGGACTGACTTCCACCCCTTTAAAGGCTAAGCACTGGCAGGCTTCCTCTTCAAAATCGGGGAGTTCTAAGCAAACTTCCCAAAGCAAGCATTCCCAATGACTCCAGCCTTCTCCTGCCTGCCTCTGCGGGCCCAGGGTTTCCTTTGTGGGGAAGGTTAGCCATTTTTGCAGATTTCTGGTTCACCATCACAGATGACAAATGGGTGCTCAAAATAGTATCCCAAGGCTACAAGTTCTCTTTTCACACCTTCCCTGCCTACCAAGGATACCCAGATCATCATCATCTTCTTTCGGCTGTTCCCTTTAGGGGTCGCCACAGCAGATCACCTGTTTCCATTTCTTCCTGTCCTCTGCATCTTGCTCTGTCACACCAACCACCTGCATGTCCTCTCTCACCACATCCATAAACCTTATCTTAGGTCTTCCTCTTTTCCTGTTACCTGGTAGCTTCATCCTTAGCATCTTTTTCCCAATATACTCAGCATCCCTCCTCAGCACATGTCCAAACCAATGTAATCGTGCCTCTCTGGCTTTGTCTCCAAACCTTCCAACCTGGGCTGACCCTCTAATATACTTATTCCTAATCCTGTCCACCCTCGTCACACCCAGTGCAAATCTTAACATCTTTAATTCTGCCACATCCAGCTCAAACTCCTGTCTTTTTGTCAATGCCACTGTCTCCAACCCATATAACATAGCTGGTCTCACTACCCTCTTGTAGACCTTCCCTTTCACTCTTACAGGTACTCGTCTGTCACAAATCACTCCTGACACTCTTCTACACCCACTGCATCCTGCCTGTACTCTCTTCTTCACCTCTCTTCCACACTCACCATTACTCTGAACTATTGACCCCAAGTATTTAAACTCATCCACCTTCGCCACCTCTACTCCTTGCATCCTCACCATTCCTCTATCCTCCCTCTCATTCACACACATATATTCTGTCTTAGTCCTGCTGACCTTCATTCCTCTGTCCTGCTGACCTTCATTCCTCTCCTCTCTAGAGCATATCTCCATCTCTCCAGGGTCTCCTCCACCTGTTCCCTACTCTCACTACAGATCACAATGTCATCTGCAAACATCATAGTCCACGGGGACTCCTGTCTGATCTCGTCTGTCAACCTGTCCATCACCATTGCAAATAAGAAAGGGCTCAGAGCTGATCCTTAATGTAACCCCACCTCCACCTTAAACGCATCCGTCACTCCCACCGCAGACCTCACCGCTGTCACACTACCCTCGTACATATCCTGTACCACTCTTACATACTTTTCTGACACTCCTGACTTCCTCATACAATACCACAACTCCTCTCTAGGCACCCTGTCATATGCTTTCTCTAAGTCTACAAAAACACAATGCAACTCCTTCCGACATTCTCTGTACTTCTCAATCAACACTCTCAGAGCAAAGATCGCATCTGTAGTGCTCTTTCCTGACATGAAACCATACTGCTGATCACTAATCATCACGTCCCTTCTTAACCTTGCTTCCACTACTCTTTCCCATAACTTCATGCTGTGACTGATCAATTTTTTAATGGTATTTTGTAACATGTAAGTTTTGAAAAGTTGATCGCTGCTTTTGGCATCATTTAAGTACCTTTTTGAAAGTACTTTTAACATCTTAAGAGTGTGATAACATAGCATTTCAAATGTATATATAGTTGTATGTTTTTTTAAAGTATAATTGATGGTGTTTAAATTATTCAATTAACCGTTTCAATTTATTTCAAAGATGCCTGTATAAAAACAGGGTCAATTGTGTGTAGTTTTATCTGAGGAAGGTGAGGTATTGTCCTCACCGAAAGCGCTCATTAAACGGAGGATTTTGTTGAACTTGCTGGCTCTCTTTGAGTTTCTCTCGCTTTAAACAGTTTGGGTTTGTTTTTCCTTTTGCAGTTTTGAGTTTTTATACCAGTCATACTGCCAACATTCAAAGTTCCAACCCTCACTACCACAGTCCTAGCCTTTCTCCTCACCTCCTGCCTTCAGCCATGTCTTCCGCCTCTTCTCCTCCTTCGGCCAACAGTAGCCCAATTTCCATTCCCCCAAATCAAAGGGCAGAAGCAGAAAAACACGTTTCTTCTTTGCTAAACCTGGGAGCAATAGAGCCAGTTCCTGCACTACAGATAGGTCAGAGTTTCTACTCAAGACTTTTCCTGATCCCCAAAAAAGGGGGCACCTGGCGCCCTATTCTAGATTTGTCTATTCTTAACACTTCTCTGGTGATTCCCAAATTCAAAATGCTCACTCTTCAGCAGTTGTTGCCAATGCTGGCCAAGGATTCCTGGCTGGTGACTTTGGATCTCAAAGAAGCTTATCTGCACATCGCAGTAAGGGAAAGCTGCTGGCAGTTCCTTCACCTCAGGGCGGGTAACAGGCACTGCCAATTCTCTGCACTGCCCTTTGGCTTATCTACTGCTCCCAGAGTTTTTACCAAATGCCTGGCTCCAGTCATTGCTTTTTGCAGGCAAAGAAACATTCAAATTTACCCTTACTTGGACGATTATCGTATTCAGGCAAACTCTCCAGAGCAACTTCTAAAGGATTTGGACTTTGTAAATAACTTTCTCACCTCTTTGGACTACACTGAAAAGAAGTCAAAATTGGTACCCACCAGGGAGATTGTATTCCTGGGAGCGAGCCTGAACACAGCCGCCCAGATGGTATTCCTCCCTCAAGAGAAACAAATGGATCTTTCAAATTACTTCAAAAATTTGACAAGCATGACCCAGCTCTCTGCAAGGCAATTCCTGCAAGCCCTGGGATTCATGGCTTCATGTATTCTGATGATTCCATATGCCAGACTGCATATGAGGAAAATACAATGGTACCTCAAAAGCCTTTGGTGTCAACGCACTCAGGATTTAGACTTGATACTTCCTCTGATTCCCTGCCTGCAGACGGAGTTCCTTTGGTGGGTGACGACCTGTGCACAGAACAAAGGCCTGCCTTTCTGTCCACCTCCTGCCAGCCAGACTCTCACCACAGATGCCTCAGACTACACTTGGGGAGCACATCTAGAGGGCAGATGCATTCAGGGGGACTTGGAACTTTCAACAGGTTCATTTACACATAAATCTGATGGAATTGATGGCAGTCCAACAGGCCTTAATGGCTTTCAAACATCTTCTCTCTCCTGGTACTCTTCCGGTCAGGACAGACAACACCACAACCATGTGGTACATCAACAAACAGGGAGGGATGCACTCTTACGCCCTGTGCAGACAAAGCATGATACTGTGGTCCATAGCAGCTTCCATGGGCATTCATCTGATACCTCAGTTTCTTCCAGGAAGGCTCAACACTTTGGCAGACCGGTTGAGCAGGCAGGTCCTGGATCTGCACGAGTGGCAACTAAACAAGACCATCTTCTATCGCATCATTCGGTGTTGGGGCACTCCCCAGGTGGATCTCTTCTCATCGCCAACCAACCACCTTCTTCCAACCTTTTGCTCCAGGGATCATCACAACAAAGCTTAGAAAGTGGATGCTCTGTCCTTCCCCTGGACACAGCTCTCGATCTATGCATTCCCTCCTCTGCCTCTTCTTCCGAGACTGCTGTTAAAGATAAGGGATGAAAAACCAAGGGCCATCATCATAGCTCCAGACTGGCTCAGACAACATTGGTATCCACTACTTCGCAGTCTCTCCCAGTCTCAGCCTTGGCATCTTCCCCTGACACCAGATCTCTTGGTTCAGGAGGGGGGAAAATTCTGCATCCTTATCTTCAGACTCTGCATTTGGCAGCTTGGCTCATAATTTAAACTTTTCCCAACAAGTGGTTGAGATCCTTTGTGAGGCCAGGAGGCCTAGCACTAGGAAATCTTATGCAGATAAGTGGAAAAGATTCTCCATTTGGATGCAGACTAGAGAGGAAGACCCTTCTCAACCTACTCTTCCTCTTATTCTTGACTATCTGGCAGGTTTGCTTAATGGTGGACTTTCCTTCTCTTCTGTCAAGATTCATGCTTCAGCTATTTCTGCTCATTGTTCCTTTGAGCATCCCATTTTCTCTCATCCCTTGATGAAACAGTTCTTCAGGGGAGCTAGCAATTTAAAGCCTCCTGGAAGGGCACCTACTCCTGCTTGGGATCACAATTTTGTATTTGAGAAACTTACTCTGCCTCCTTTTGAACCAGTTGCTTCAGCAGACCTGAAGTTTCTCTCCTGGAAAACTGCCTTTCTTTTGGCTATTACTTCAGCTAGAAGAGATTCTGAGCTGCAGGCCTTAATGGCAGTAGAGCCTTTTGTCATCTTCCATGTGGATCAGGTTTCTCTTCGTACTAATCCCTCCTTTATGCCTAAGGTGGTTTCTAGCCCGACTCTTAACCAGTCTTTCCACCTGCCAACCTTATTTCCTAATCCTCAGAATAAAGGGGAAAGGTTACTGCATTCCCTGGATGTGCATAGACAGCTTAGATTTTACCTGGACAGGACAAAATCTTTTCAAAATTCGGATCAGTTGTTGGTCAGTTTTGCTCCTGAAGCTCAGGGCAAAGCTATTTCTAAACAGACCATTTCTAAGTGGATTGCTCATTGCATTCACTTTTGTTATTTACATCATGGCAAGGTTCCTCCTCAGAGTATTAGGACCCATTCTACTAGGGCAGCCTCTACCTCAGCAGCTTTTTAAGAGGTGTACCTACTAGGGACATACTGGAAGCACCTACATGGACTTCTGTCCACACTTTCACTAACCATTACAATTTACCCTTGTTTTCTAAGTCCAGGGCTGGTTTTGCCACTGCAGTGTTGCAGGGCATCCTTACCAACCCTTAAACAGTGGGTGTTCCTCCTCCCTTTTGTTTTTTTTTCCTGGGCTTTGGGAATCAACCCATTTTGTAAGGCCTGCAACAATGAAACATAATGAACATAGTACAGTTGTGTATACTTACCATAAATGTAGATGTTCGAGTGTATTCACTGTTGCAGTCCTGGTTCCCCCACTTCCATCCCCCCTTTTTTCCTAAGGCACAGACTGGATTTTCTTTTCCTGGTCTAACCCTTTTGGGGGGGGGGGGCTCCTGACAGTTAAGGCAAGAAAAACTGAGGAAATGGCATCGGCTGCCTTCATTTGTACCTGACATCCTGACGTCAGGACTAAACCAAAGGCAGCCGATGCCGTATACCAAGGACTTTGGTATTCTGGCCGACTGTGGGCTACCGGGAGCCAAATAACCCATTTTGTAAGGACTGCAACAGTGAATACACTCAAACATCTACATTTATGGTAAGTGTACACAACTGTACTTTGTGAGTGTAAGCTTTCATGTATGTAATTAACAACTGCACTTTCTTTGTTCCATTTGTGGCTTTTCTATAAAGCTGATAATTTCATATTTGAATCTCTAGCCTGACTGTACAATATTTAAACTGTGCTTAATGGCTGAAAAATAAGGTTTGTAGAAAGTGACCCATGACCATACATTAGCCCTGTTTCTGTATAAAAATATCCACACTGGCAAAACTGGCTCTGCTGCATAGATGTTTTGGTCCTGACTATGTCCAAAATGGCCCGAGTTCATTGGAAAAGCTGCCTGGGAAGGAATGCATTTTTCTAACATTTTTTAACTGGGTAGGTAAACTAGTCCAAGGAAACTTTTTACTCATGATTCAGGCCAGAAAAGACAGATAATACAACTAAAAAAAAAAAAAACCTAAACATGCAACCGAATATAGAGCTATGCACATATACACTGGAAATAATAGTTGTAGGTATAACACAATTTTTGAATTATCATTTAAGAACAGACAGTTTTGAATTTTCAGATAGGTGCAGATCATTACAGATAGAGCAAATTAGCTTTCAGGTGAATTCCAAAGAAGCATTTCAATGAATATAAGTGATAAATTAGAATTAAGCCAGAAGATGGAACATATAATTGTTCCTCATCTTATAGGTGCTTTCTGACCCACATCTATAAGGTATTTTTAGTTGTAGTTTGAAGCTAGTAAGTTCATGGCCTTGTCTTATTTCTTCTGGGAGTTTGTTTCAACTGGAAAGTGCAGTTTTAGAGAAGGCTTTTTCAGTAGTGGCCAGTTTATAAGGGGGTCTGGACTGAATGGAAATGAGCAGCCATTGTTGGCTTGCATATCCTAAGCAGACAATGTTTCATGCTTTCCCGGCAAGAGCCCCAACAGAAGAAAGAGCAGGCACTAGAGCTATAAAATCTGAGACCCAAGCTGTGCAGGCCTTCTAAGATCCCAAGTACTACAGATGGAAATTTCAGTTTTGTAGAAATGTACAGTCCAGCATAGTAGGCATTGTACTGTGCTTCAAACCAATGAGGGTTGGTAGGTGCATACAGAGAAAATCTAACCTGGATGGCAGTCACATTCCCTGTCTCCTGCTGCTGATGTCCCAGGGTTATTTGAATGCGTAACAAACACCTTTGGCTCAGCCTTGTACTGCTGAGAAGTAGTATATGTTGGTATCTCTTACTGCGGATTCCCCAGGCAGGAATGGTTTCCAGCTTCATCATCAAGGTCTTTCTTCACTGTATTAAATTCACTGTCTCAGATCTGGGGCTCTGGACTCCCAGCCTCTTTCCACAAAGGTCATTTCTTCTCTGACTGGGCTTTCCTCAGCCTTTTTTTCTATTTCACCCAACAAGTTTTTGTAGCCTGCGCTTACTAAATAAGCCAGTTGTCTCTATGTTCTTAAAGTCACAAGTACACAGTAAAGCCCTTACTAAATTTAAATAAGTATATAACTCTGTTTATAATGAATTCTTTATATCAGTATTATAAACACTATTTATACCACTCCTTGCACATTGACATTACTCACACTACTGATTACACTTATTTGAGTGTTTTATACATTTTTGCTGAGTGAAAGCCACCACTCTGCACTATAGTTGCCCCCCAGCTTGAAACCATCTGTTTCATGCCCATTGGGATTATTTGTGCTCAGAACAAGCCAGTCACTTTGTGATGGGTTAGTCCAGTTCAGAACAGTACTTCATTCATAGTCCATCTAATGCAGATAACACTCCTGAAGCCCATTTGGTACAGTTAGACTCCTTTCCCAGACTTTCTGCTAGCTTCTACAGTCCATGCACTGGGTTACTGTTACCTTTTACAATGCTGTTCTGCTTCCCACAGTCTCCACAGCTCCCATCTGTTCATCCAGGCCCTAGAAATGATATAATGGCAAGGATGCATTCACACTGTGACTGCTCTGTTACTTTCACTTTAAGCCATGCCTTTACTACGCCCCATATGGTCTTTCATTAGACTTCTTGTTTTCTGTAGGGTTGAATACCAAACTTTTCCTCTGAAGATTTACTTCACAAGGTAATTCTGAAAGCAACTCCTTGCTCCTTAACAGAAGCTTCCTTAATTCTTGTGTCTGTGGCTCAGATAGGGTATCATTTACCTGAACTACAGGAATAAGGGTTCTTTCCTAAACAGATTCATTAATATCTGCTCTTTAACTAACAACAGAGGCTTGTGTTCCCTCCTGTGGTTTTAGAAAGGTGATCTGGAATATCTGTTCTGGCCTTCTACCATTCTGCATGACTCTCTAGTTTATCTTATTCACTTTCTCTGTTATTTAGCCAAAATTTCATTCTTTGAAAAGGAACCAAAACTAACACCTGGCTTCAGGCTTTAAATTCCATGGTCCTTCTGTCTCTATTATACACCTTTTATTGTGTACATAAATCACCTTTAACTTGCCATATCTCCCAAAGAATTCAGGACAAATTTTGAAATAATTAGAGACAATCAAGAACACTTTTAAAATATTACTACTATTAATATGAGACTAATAGAATAAGAGAATGTGAATTAATATACATTTTCTTAAGTAAAAGAAGTCTATTATTCTAATTATTGTCATTATGTATTAAGTATAATTCACCACCTTTTCCCCAAAAGTCACCAATTGTAGGAGGGATGAAGTGGGATAGAGCTAAAATTTGAAAAAAAATCAGTGATGTCTGAAAATCATGGAAGGTTGAGAGGTATTTATAGCACTACCCTGCCTCCCTGAGGCTGAGTTTTTCTCTTTTCCTTTGGAAGCACATTCCCCGGGATTCACGAATGGCTGGTTTCCATGCAGAAACAGTGTAGGAGCTCCTGCACAGAAAATGTCTGCAGAGTGATCCAGGAAAGTGCCGTTTTCATGTGCACGAACAGCCCTACACTGTTCCTGCACGGAAAGCTGTGCGGGATGCAAATCACCTCATTTGCTAGTAAAAAAACATGCAAATGAGGTGATTTTTTGCAATCCACGAAGCTGGCCAGACTCCGTGCAGGAACAGTGTCAGAGCAGAAATGTATTCAGTTAGTAACTGAATACATTTCTGCATCTGAGCAAACGGAGGCAGGACAGCTCATGGAAGGCGTGTATTACAGTCAAACACATATGCCAATGACCAAATATAAGGCCATTGGCATTAATAATAGTTTATTTTTTTAATAAAATGAAATTTTTTTTTGGCCGATTACGGCTGTTTAAGCTTAGGGCAGCAGTGCGCAAATGGGATTGTGCTGAAAATAAATAAAAAAATGAGAAGTCAATTTTGAGATAATTCTGCATTTTGCCATTATAGTCAATGGCATGCAGAATGTAAACATTACCAGGGAGCACTGGTTGTCAAGGGGAAAGGGTAGATGTAAGTGCAGTAACTAAGGACTTACACACTGGGGTATGCAAATGAGGGGAGTTGTACTGAATCACAGATTTCCTCATATTGTCAGCTTGTACCTAACCGTGTAGGTGCAGCAGTACAACAGTGCAAGTATAAGAGCTGAATGACTTCACAAAAGGGTTTGTTATGCTTGCTGTAAGCTCATTGGAGCTCCGTGGCCCATGTTTGCCCTTAGCTAAACACAGGTAATGAAGGGGGTGTGTCAGATGTGCCTGAGCAGTATGTACATAGCCTAAACGGGTGTGCACGCCACGCACCAGGTTTTAAACAAAACAAAAAAAAAGAGGAAATGGCAGCACTGTTTACATTTGAGCACTGGGTATGCATGGCATGCCTCAGGGCTTAAATAGGGAGGAACTGGGAAGAGGAAACAGCATTAGGAAGGCAGTAAAGGAGAACTAGCATAGCTGGCAGGTGGAATGTATCAGAATCAGCCAATTACTCATGCAGCAGCCTAGCACACTAATATAAACTATGCAAACACCCTACAGGCTGTTTTTTTCCCACAAACTCTACACCACCAGGGTACACAGACGGGGGATTTTTAACTGGCAAATCTAACTAAAAATGTTAGAGGCTGCTGCTGCTTTACTCCATCAATATGTGCTAGAGAATGAGGGTGGTGAGGTGGAGAATGATAACAACTGACCCACAGTGAGGAGACGGAGAAGAGTGTACAGACCCAGGGTAACCTACCAGGGCCTACATGAGCTGGAGACAGTAGAGCGCTATGGGGTGGACAGGGGCATTCTACAGCAAATCATTGAGTTGTGCCAGCCACACCTTACACACAGAATTAATAAAGGGGAACCCATCCTAGTGGATACCAAGGTACGTCTAGGCTTAAGAATACTAGCCATAGGTACCTTCCAAAGACCAGCTGAGGATATCATGGGGGTCTCACAGGCATCAGCATCCAGGGTACTCCACCAGTTCATGGATGCCATGACACAACATGCCAATGAGCACATACATTTCCCCACTGCCTGTGAGGTGCTGACCACACATATGCATCTCTTCCACCGTATAGCAGAATACCCTGAGGTAGTTGGTGCTATAAAGTGCACGCACATCCACATCAAAGCACCACCCAGTGAGCGGGGCAGGGTCTACACAAACCACAAGGGCTTTCCCTCCATCAACTGCCAGGTCATGTGCAATGCCTAGGGCATTATCATGAATGTGTGGGTTGGTAGCACTGGAAGCTATCACAACTCCCACATCTGGCATGGCTCACAGCTGTATTAGGCATTTGCCAGGGGGGACATCCCATATAGCCATCTAGTGGGGGATGCTGGCTATGCACTGGAGCTGTGGGTGATGACACCCATCAGAAATGCACACACATACACGAACAAGAACACCATAATGAGGCACATGCACAAACCAGGATCATTGTAGAGCATGTGTTTGGGAAGCTGAAGTCACGGTTCCGGTGCCTTGACATATCCGGGGGAGCCTTGCAGTGCTCTCCAGCTACATGTACACAAATGTTCATAGTATGTGCCATGCTACACAATATGATCCTGCGGAAACAGCTGCAGCAGAAACAGCATGGGGCAGGGTCACACAGCCCCCTACCATTGCCAAGGCCGGCACAGGCACAGAGGGATTCGGAGGAGGAACATCCTGAACCTTCCCCTGTAGGCAGAAGGAGGCATGCACAGTATGTCCAGGCCTTGGCAAAGAGGCAACACATAGCACACACACTGACACTGTAGGAAGCCAGGGACTGATACCTCTCTGCATGTCACATATACAGTAAAAGGGAGGCCAAACATGACACTACCTGAGCTTTACACTGTACACAGAGTGTACTATGTGCATCCAACATAGTCAGCCATCCAGCACTGTCCTCAATACTGGCCCAGCAACAAGGTAAGTCACTCTTCCTATCAGTTACTGAATGGTGTAGTATGTTCTCATACGTGTATTATGATGTGGATGCAAGCATGCAACGGAATTGGGTGGCTGAATGGGATAGCAGCAGACAGCTATGTGGGACAGCAGGAAATTCATAACAAATACTGGTGTCAACATACTAGGCAGCACTACACAAGGTGACAATGCCCACTGCAGTACATATGATGGCCCAAAGAACTGTGGGTGTCAATAGGTCATATACATGGATGTCAATGAGGGTCACATATCCACCACCTGCCTCACCCAGCATGACAGATGTAGATGACCATGATGAAAGGCTGGGCCAAGCCCCCCAAATGATGGCACTGGTGAACTGCCCCCCACCAGAACTACACAGACATACTACAACAGGTTTGGTAGTTGCATTCCAGTTCTGAAGGGTAAGAAGTCTGAAACTGAAATATATGCTATTAAGATCTAACGTGTACTCTACTAATATGCCTCCTGTCTGCATGATAGGTCACAATACAGTATGAAATGGAAGCCAACAGAGTAACCGAAATACCAGTACAGTCACTTCAAATGTTAAAGTCTGCAGATGTGCACCCCCCCCCAACAATCCCATGTAGAAATGCAGTAACAGATGGCCTGCAGCACTCTCAAATGGCCTACAGTCCTCTGGTAAAGGCCCATGCCTCACCCATAGTGCCAATGTATGGAATGTCAGGGGGTCCCAACTAACAACCTAACAGTAAACAGAAAACAAATGCAAGGTCATGTTGACAAATGCCAGTAGCATGCCTCCCCATGTCCTACTGCAAGGACTGTGGATCAGGCCATAAATACTACTGGGATAAAGGCCTAACCATAGGGATACCTCTGAGATATTGCTTATATAATGTTAGGTGGAGGAGGAAATAACAGAGGGGGGGTGTAAAAGCATGGATGTCATGGATTGTGTGAAGTCTGAAACTCTAATGTCCGCCCATACTATTCCCTACTGCAAACCCATGAATGAATAACTACAAAACCGCTTGTAAACCACAATGAGTCCTGCCTCTGGATAACCTGGGTGCATCTGTATAGCTGAGAGGTATGGCCCCAGCAGGATATGGCCATTCCGTGAAGTTGAGAAAAGCACAAGGAGGGGAACCCCAGCCAGCATACTAACAAAGTACTGCACAATTTACACAGAACCAGCAAGCTATTGTCTGTAGCTACCCCTCCACAATGGCAGGTTTGTGCCAGAATGTGTAGTCTATATGCCTCAGAATATTGGTCTCAGCTTCATTCATCTTGTATTTCCCCGTAAATAACTGTAAGCAAAGAATGATAACTGTCGGTAGTTGATGACATGACACGTCACAGTGTAAAACAGTACATATGTCAGAATATCTATTCTACAACCAAATGTGTCACACAAGCAGCACAGACAGCAATATTTACAGTATCCCCTGTATGTTAACCCATTGTGTCTCCATATTGGTAACCTATCTACAGATATCCTGCAGAAACAGTTTTCTAGGTGTAGCTGTAGCACACAAAACCCTGAACTGGAGTCCATCCTTCCCTGGAATGGATGCACACACTCAGTATAGAAGGTCATACTGGGCATGCTCCTACACTTGGAGAAATGAAGCCCATGTCCCACAACACAGTGGACTACAGATTTCGGTTATTCGAAGCTGTCTGCGCACACGCACCAAATTGTACACCATTGATACTTCACACACACACATTGGATAGGAATACACACAGACATATCTAAGGCCAACATAATATAATATGTCAAACATACACACACACAGACATGGGGAAGAGAAAGACAGCGACAGAGAGAATCCCATTTTGAGGCCTGTCCCACCCACTACACATCCCATTGGCCTATATCACATGATGTGCTGATGTCATTCATTGTAAAAATACCTTTGGTTAGCCCTCAGCCCTATAGTGTCAGTGGTGCTTATGTTAATTGTGTAACACTACAGTACAAATAGGTACCCATGTAGCAGTTGTAATCTCAGTCCTGTCAAATGTAAAGTTGTGTGTGAGTGCGTGCGTGTGTTTCTAGTTTAATGTGGTTGAGGCCATTCGCACTCACTAAATTTCCCTTACCCCTCCGTCAGCACTGCTGCTGATGTCACTCACCTTCAAAGATACCTTTGGACAGCTCCCCAACATATAATCTCCATGGCACTTGCAATAACTGCATAATACTATAGTGTAGCAAACTAGTTAGGTAGGAGTTCCAATACTGACCTTGACAACTGTGTAAAAGTGAGTGTTTGCATAAGAGAGTATGTGTATCCTTGTAAAGACCTGATTTTGTGGCCATTCACACTTACAACACTGCCCTTACCCCTCCTTTAGCACTGCTGCTGATGTGACTCACCTTCAAAGATACCTTTGGACAGCTCTCCAACATATAAGCTCCGTGGCACTTGTGATAACTGCATAATACTATAGTGTAGCAAACTAGTTGGGTAGGAGTTCCAATCCTGATTCTGGCAACTGTGTACATGTGAGTGTTTGTGTGAGAGAGTGTGTGTATCCTTATAGAGACCTGACTTTGTGGTCATTCTCTTTGCACAGCTCTCCAACATGTAAGCTCCATGGTGTATGTGATAAATTCAGAACAATGAAGTAGCAATAACTACATAGGTATGGGTTTGAATCTCATCCATGGCAAGTGTTTGTGTGTATATATATGTCTACATATGTATGTCCGTACCTCCAAGATTTTGGCCCCATTTACACCTAGTCTCAGTGCCTGACGTTAGCAGTCCTGCAGATATCATTCACATTAGAAGTACCTGTTGGCAACCGTAAACCATGTAAGGTCAGTGGTGCATGTGGTAGATGTGTAACATAATGGTCCGAAAAGATATTTAGATAGAGGTTTGACCCTCATCCTTGGCAAATATAAATGTGTGTGTGTGTAGGGTAAAATATTTTTGGAATCTCTCACCCACTACAACAACCACTGCCAGTATTTATAAGGGCTGGTGATGTTCCTCACCTTAGAAGTAACTTGGGACAACATCCATCCTATAAGCTCCATGGCGCATGCGATAAATGTGGTACACTGTAGTAGCAATACATAGCTAGGTAGGGGTTTGAAACTCAGTACTGACATGTGTGTGTGTGTGTCTGTCTGTCTGTCTGTCATCAGTATCCTGTGTGGGGAGCGGTGTGATTGTGTAATAACAGGATCCATTGGGGGGTGGGTTTCCACAGCCCTAAATGTGACATTATGGATTAGTGAAGAATATAGGCAACACTTCTGTTACTCAGAGACCACTCTCCACCCTCGTATCATACACAAACACACTTGGCTAGGCAACAACCACTATATTGGTAGTTCCCCTGCATATTGCCTCACAGATAGTACCCACGGTGCGATTGCAGTGGACTACATGCCTGTTGACCACAATAGTGCCACTGACATCAGAAAGTACTTTGATGTGTTACATCTCCTGACTGTATCCAGCAAGTAAAAGGACATGGCACCCTGTTCCATCCCCACAGTAGCCCAGTCAATGTTTACAGTGGCCCTTGCTATGTTCTCCACTGGACACCTGCAACAACTGCAGTCTCTGCAAACATACCCCACAAAGGGAATACCATGCATTATACACATTCCCTGTATGGGCAGACACCAGTAACTCCACTGAATACCCGTATCATACTGTCAATGTAGGTGCAATCACTACCTCAGTTACATAGCCAGGTCTCACCAAATGAGGTCAGGAATGCTACATCAGAAGATACCAATCTGTCCACACAACATGCCCCAGAGACCTCAAGCACACCTCCACACATCAAAGAACATGCATGTAGGACATGTGCACAACCCGGACACTGTCCATGTTATGGAATATAGATCACATACATGGGAAGCAGTGCACATCACTGGCCACCCACAATAGAAACCTGGATGAGTGGATGGGGAATACAATACCTACCCTTGGGGACCACTCCAGTGACTGTACTCCTGAGCCACACTGGGGACTGTTGTCATGTGGCCTAATGCCAAGGTATTCCCTTGGGCTAGCCTTGTAGAGCCTTCAGACCCATTCACCTACTACACACCTATAAAGCAATGAACCTATGGATCTCAGTACTGGCAAGTGTGTGTGTGTGTGTGTGTGTGTGTGTGTGTGTGTGTGTGTGTGTGTGTGTGTGTGTGTGTGTGTGTGTGTGTGTGTGAATAATAATCCCAGTGTGTTTGGTTGATGAATATCCCCTGTGGCTGTGGTTATTAGCAATCAGAGGTGTGTCCAAACCAGAACATGCACCATTCTCCATTCTACAACAGATGTTGTACATCAACATGTAGCTATGTACAACCCTCAGCTCTAGAATCTGTGAGGAGTATGCAATCACTGTGTTACAGACTGGGAATTACTATGCACATACTGTACCCTGCCTATGATATGGTGAATGTGTCACCACACTGCCATACCCTGTGGCCTTGCTGCAAGGCCACATCGTGGTGATACACTGATGCCTAGAATGAAAATGGGATGCAGCATGTGAGAACGCATTCACTCAGAACTTCACTTGTGGGGGGAGAGAGGGGTAAAGCTGGCACTGAATGTGTTGCCAAGTACTGTGGCCAGTATCTGTTGACTCAGGATAGGTATTAGCTTTGTGCAGTAACTCGCAGCACTTGAGTTTAATGCTGTGGAGGTTGTTGATGTAACTATCAAGGCTGTTGTGACTGTCATCAGTGTCTGCTGCATCTTTGCTGCCATAGATGCCTGTCGGCGACTCCATGAGGGATCCAAAGTTGTGTTTGAGGCTAATAAGGGAGTTCAACAGTCATGGGACACCACCTTTCCCTGCAACAGTGTCCTCCTTCTGATGTGCACTTAAGTAATGGCAGGGGACCATCACATTGTCTCCCAGAGTTTGGAGGACAGTGTCTGGGCTTTGTTGGCTCTGGCTAGTACCATGCATTCATGTACCTGTTTGTACAGTTCCTATGTGTATGATTCCACTGTCATGCAGCTACATCCCATTGCCATGGGTACAGTGATAACATCACCCCTGTTTTCATGGCTGCAAAGTCAGCTTTGGAGAGTTTTTGCCAGGTGGTTATCTTTGTGGGAAGTGTGGCTCACATGTTGAGTTCCATGTTGATTACAGGCTGTGTGAATCTCACCATGCAGGGATTGACATCTGAGGATGAGCAGTGGTCCCATATTTAAGTGGTCAACACAGGTCAAGGTTGTTGCATCCTCTACCAGGGGTCAGTATGAGCTGGTCTAGAGCAATGGAAAGGATGACTCCCAGAAGTGTTGGGCCACTGTACTGGCGATTGACTACTTTCTTCAGGTGATGGAGGGGTAGTTGAAGACTCATACTATGTCAGTGTTGCATTAGACCATCAGAGATGGCAGGGTGTTAAGGAATGTGCATTGACACTCTAGGGACATAGATGTGGATCCATAGCAGGCTATGGTCTGGATTGCATTATTACCCCAAGGCAGTTGTACCGGAAGTATCACCAGTGCATTATGATGGGATACTATTCTGGAGGTGTTCCCATCCATAATGAATATGGAGACAACACCACCTGTGGAGGTGTGGTGTGGTCCATGTTTGGGGGCTGACAGCTGTGGAATGCGTCATAGCCTGATACTGCCAGTCTGCTGTCTGCTGCTGTGAACTACCTCTCCATTACAGCTGACATGTGTCCTCCACTCCAACAACTGCTATGAGTGACTGCATCCTGACAGTTAGATGTCATGTGTTAGATGCTGGCATGTGATTGATATTTCGCTGTTACCTGCTCCATATTCAACCTAGTGTATGGGATGTGTATGCCTCAGTATTGAGTTACCCATGATCACTGTATTGTGCAAGGTGGTTAGCCTTAGGGGCTTAGGTTGAGGGCACACTGTGTAGGTTAAATATGTGTCCCTTGGCATGTGCCATGTTGCAGTGTCTTAGTGGGTGTCTGCCTTGCTGGTCTGTGCTGTTTGGGTAGATGTCCATTGAGTGCCTCTGGGAAGGTGGGTGTGTGGCTTTTCACTGTATGCCATGGCTGTCAAAGTGGGTGTCATGGTGAGCTACGTGTTCCACATGGTGTGGTGCAGGTGTTGATCTTATCCTCTTGACCTGCTAGTCCAGTCTTTGCTGGAGAGTGCATATGTCCACAATGGGTGATATATGGGTAATCCTCACAGGTCTGAGTGTTTAGAGTTTAGAGAGGAGGGATGTCTGTGTACATGCGGCAGTTGCAACAGTGCCCCAGAGTGGACATGTGCACCAGGTTAATGGGTGCTAGGCAGAACAAGGACTGTTGGATACAGAGTGGTTAAGGCAGTTTTGAGCAGCTTTGAGTGTGTTTGTGTAGGTTTGCGCGACAGTAAGCGGTGCTAACGTACAGTTAATCAGTTAGGTGTTTATACTGTGTAGGTTTTGCTTACCAGTGCACAAATCTGCTTAGCATTTACATTTAAGCAATGCTGAAACCTGGTAAGTGTAGCTTAGCCCTGGTAACCAGTGATCACAATCCAGTCTGATAAAATAGCAGGATAATGACATCTTTAATAAGTGTACTTAATTCCCTGTACATAATATGCTTGTATGTGCTTTCATTACAATAGTAAGGGGTGTGAGTATACTGTATGGGACACCAGGATATACATGGGTAGTACCACAATCTTTTCTCATTGGATTTGTTTCATTCATGGGTAGTATCCCAGGTTATATGCAGTCACACTTGTATGTTATACCAGCTACAGTGCACTGGTTGACAGAAATACTTTAACACATATGGTATCATTACATTAGTACTTTTAACAGTGCTTTTTCAAGTAAGAGTAGATTGCAGATTGTAGTACTGGAACCATACACCCCTGCATGCAAAGCTGGACTTTGAGTACTGAGTATCTTGTTCTAGGTGTTTGAGCTGTATGTTTATGTGTATCTCCTATTGGATATTGATCTGATATGTTGATATTAACTGTAGACTACTATGTTCTTTGGACATGTCATTGAGGACTGCTGTCATGTAGTAATGGCATACCTTTCAGTTTCAAACATGTATCTTTCAAAACATTCATCCTAATGCATAACCTGTTGGCTATGTACTTTTTGTCTGTCCTCAGTACAGATGTGCAGATGTCAGGTATTGCTACGGCCATACCACTATGTAGGTGCCCACATTGTATTGTGCTGTGGGCCTGGACACTGCTGCTAGTTCCGACATATGGGACATTCCTTAATGTGGACCTTGCCACATTTCCTTCCCTGTGTGAGGGACATTACAGAGGTGGTGGCCTACAAATTCACATACAGTGAGTGGCAATATGTCACAGGACAGGATATGTGGAGACAGGCAACCAATATGGGGGACATATCC